>NW_021166819.1:42309-114809 GCF_900634415.1 Cottoperca gobio | reverse complement strand
AGGCGGCGTGAAGTTTCACAGTCGGCACTGATGACAGGCCGTGTGAATCGCATGTTTGTGTGCATGTGAAGCTGTTTCTCGATGCTGAACATTTAGAAATATGAACAAACCCAAAGCGAGCATCACGAATTCAACAACGTTACAGATTCAGAGACAGTTTTCAAAACTCGACAGTTTTCGTGACACGTTTGCACGACAACAAAACGTTGTGAGGTTCCAGCCGAGAGGATTAGGAAACTATAATTGTGCTCAAGTATTTTAATTTTCTACTACTTCAGCCAAGTATGTGCACACATGCAATGAGTCTGACTCTGGTTTAAAGTTGCTCTCGAACCAGGACGAAGCTGCACAAAGATGGGGAAACACAAACACAGGATGCTTCGAGAGATATGCAGCGGGACTTTCACTTGTGATGAAGTCTTTCATGGGGAGGTTTGGTACTTCTGAGTACTTGCACACGTGGCTGCACCGCATCCTGCTCCGTTTATTACCCACGAGGAAGAGAATAGGTGCAAACCACAGAGGAGAGGTGAGAACGGTTCAAACAAAGATAGACAGAGCGAGAAAGAGGGAGCGAGCGAGGGAGGGAGGGAGGGAGGGAACGAGGGAGGGAGGGGAAGACTTCTCTGAGGGAGTGAGAGAGAGAGAGAGAGGTAGAAGTGCTCAGCCGGCGCCGGCTCCATCCTGTAACCTCGCAGCTGATGCACAGGAGCATGTTAGCGCCACAGAGCCTTAGCCGCAGCCGGGACTGCAGGACCCATAATGCACTGGGACACCCGGCAGCCAGCAGGTCAACCACCTGGGAGCTACAGGTACGGAGGAAGGAGAGAGTAAAGGATGGACAGAGATTGACAGGGAGAAGAGGATGGATTGGGGAGCACAGAGCAGAGAGGATGATGGGAAATGTAGTCTGGATGTGTTTACGGTGTTTGGTTTATTGCATCAATATCCAGAGTGCACAAAGCGAGAAGCTCGGAGGCTTGAGAGAGAGTTTGAAGGAGGGATGGTGTCACTGAATGCAGTCACAGTATGGGATCATTAGTCACTCAGCTACAGCGGGAAGCAGGTATCGGGGGTGGCTCCATGACAACTGCGCATGTGTGTGTGAGTGTGTGTGTGTGTCCTGTTTATGAGACTGTTTTGTAATTTCCCTCTGAGTGGATGACGAACATTCGGGAGCCCTGCTGACATGCTCACACTGATAACACCCCTGTTCTTTCGGATGTTGTTGTAGTTTACTTTTGTATTTATATACTGCATTTCCCAGCATGCCTTTCATTAGGATTAAAGCAAACGCCCAGAGAACGAGCCTGAACGTGCTCCATTCAGCTGTTGTTGAGTTTAAGAGGGAGTAACATCTGTGAGTGGATCAATCTCATCACAAGTGGCACCTTCACAATGTTTTATTTATTATTACTCCTAAAGGTTTCAAATAGATGCAACATTTCCCTCGGCACGGAAAACAAAATACTTTGGAGATTAAAAACAAGTGAGCGTTTTAAGAGGTGTGAACTAATAAAGATCCCGACACTGTTGTGTTACAGGATGACGTGCCGATCAAGGAGATCAACATCACCAACCTCGTGAAGGAGGGGTCAGAGAAGGGCGACCCGCGACAGTTCGAGCTCCGCAAAGTCCTGGGACAAGGCTCCTTCGGCAAGGTGTGTGTGTGTGTGTGTGTGTGCGTGTGTGTGTGTGTGTGTGTGGTTGTACGAGGTACTTCTCCACAGTCAGTGTGTTACTACAGGAAGCACCAGCAGGAAGCAGTGTTCCGCTGTGGACGTATTTTACACACCTGAAAACATCAGTGCGCTATATTTAGGATATTTTCACCTCGCTGTCGGTCAGCCTTCCAGACGGGAACTGAACCCGTCATCCCCGCTCTCTTTGAAGCGCTCGAGGCAGCGGTACACCGGCAGCTCCGTGATCTGTGAGGTGAAATTACTGTTTTTATCAATGGAGTCTGGCGTGTTAGAAGAGACACATGACGGCTTCAGTTCCCCGTCTGGAAGGCTGACCGACAGCGAGGTGAAGCGGTGAAAATATTCTAAATATAGCGCACTGATGTTTTCAGGTGTGTAAAATACGTCCACCGCAGAACACTGCTTCCTGCTTCCTGCTTCCTGCTGGTACTTCCTGTCTGCTTCTCCAATCTGCAGGTAACAAGCCCACTTCAAAAACATCCAAATTATTCCTCTTAAGTGTGTGTGTGTGTGTGTGTGTGTGTGTGTGTGTGTGTGTGTGTGTGTGTTTTTGAGAACCCGTTGCCATGGAGCCGGCAGAGGGCCCTTCACACCCGCTCAGTATCATCATCTTTATGAATGAACAATTAGCCTCCAGCTTGTGTGTGTGTGTGTGTGTGTGTGTGTGTGTGTGTGTGTGTGTGTGTGTGTGTGTGTGTGTGTGTGTGTGTGTGTGTGTGTGTGTTTGCTTGTTTATGTTGAATCTACATAAATATGACCTAAAACATAAAGAAGGCTCACACAAACAAACTCCCCGGCACGTAAACACACACACATGCTCTGATACACCCCTGACACAGCACGGAGCAATCACACAGTACATTACACTGCTCACACACACACACACACACATAAATACGTCATTGTTCACTGTGTGTGTGTGTGTTCAGGTGTTTCTGGTGAGGAAGGTCACAGGGCCAGACGCCGGTCAGCTGTACGCCATGAAAGTCCTGAAGAAAGCAACGCTGAAAGGTACAAAAAGAGACAAACTGTCTTTAATATCTTCTTAAATACAGACCTTGTTGTCTGAAAACTCTTAACAACACATTCATGCTTCACACTGTTGCACTGACATGTTCCTTTATTACCATAAACACACACACTCAATCCCACACACACACACACACACACACACACACACACACCGTCCTGCTGTCACAAACACTCACTAGAGCACCAAAGAATCAATGAGTAATTAAAACATGTTGAAATATAAAGAATAATAAAATATATTATTTAATAAATAAATAAATGTGGAAGTGTATATATATATATATTTATATTTATATAGAGAGGAAATAAAAATAATAAGTAAATACAAGATCTGGAAGAGAAATAAATACATGTATTTATTTAAATAATTTATTTAAAAGACAAATAGCAGTCGATATAATCCTCTCTCTTTATTTATTTATATAAATATATTTATATAAATATATTTATATAAATATATTTATATAAATATATTTATGTAGAAGTCTGCTGAAGATCTTTTGCTCTCTAGATTTTGTGAATTAAGTTTCAGGTAGTAAATCGTTCACAAGTGTTTTCAGTGTGTTTGCTCGCCGTCATCGCCCAAAGTGGAATTTCACACCTTATCATGAGACCAGATCCAAAGAGCTGGAGGGGGGGGGGAGGAGAACACCTCCCTAAAGTCACACACCACCTGGTGGTGGAATCAAACACAACATGCTCCTTTGCTTCCCTCTCACCTGCTGCTTTCCCTCCTCGTGGTGCTTCTGCTTATGTGTTCTCGTGTGTCTCCAGTGCGTGACCGGGTCAGAACAAAGATGGAGAGAGACATCCTGGTGGAGGTCAACCATCCCTTCATCGTCAAGCTGCACTACGGTGAGTCGCCGGACGACAGGCGAGGCATCGCTCCTCTTTGAGCTGCAGACGTGGAAATGTTCAGCGAGCGGGACACTTCTCAGAGCTCATCTCAATGATTTCCTTTCTCGCTCAGCGTTTCAGACGGAGGGGAAGCTCTACCTGATCCTGGACTTCCTGCGCGGAGGAGACCTCTTCACTCGTCTGTCCAAAGAGGTAACTTTGAGGATTCAGCCTGTTTGGAGAACATAACGGGGACCTCGACCGTCACAGTTATAATCAGGAACTTATTTTAGTACACAAAGCTTTATTTACTCTCTTTGCTCTGATTAACGTTTAGTGACGGTAAACATCGAGCACATTGTTCAAACGTACAGAAGCAACGCAGGTTTATTTCAAAAATGTCAAAAAGACATCGAATGCATTAAGAAAAGAAACAAAACGTTTATCGTGAGTTTGTTTTAGATATTTAATGATAGTTAAAGATGAGAGACGAACCGAACACGTGAGCGTGCAGAACCAAATAAAAATATACATAAATATAGTGTCAATAAATAAATAAATATAAATATTTATATAATATATACTGTCAATAAATAAATAAATATAAATATTTACATAATATATACTGTCAATAAATAAATAAATATAAATATTTATATAATATATACTGTCTATAAATAAACAAATACAAATATTTATATAATATATACTGTCTATAAATAAATAAATATAAATATTTATATAATATATACTGTCTATAAATAAATAAATATAAATGTTATGTTTACATATTATGTAGTGTCTATCTACAAATAGTCTCAGTAAGTTAAGTTGACTTCAGACTAAGACGATGTCTTTTTAAATACTTTCTTATATTTTCAAGCTGCCTGTCCACTTTCTGCACATTGAAGCTCCACACAGACGCAATGACTCGTCGTCGTGGCTGTTTTTCACCTGGTTTTTGTATTTTAAACGTCATCGTCCGGCACGACGAACAATAAAATGCATTTAGTGAAAACTGAAGTTGTGCTGCAGGTGATGTTCACAGAGGAGGACGTGAAGTTCTACCTGGCAGAGCTCGCGCTGGCCCTCGATCACCTTCACAGCCTGGGCATCATTTACAGAGACCTCAAGCCAGAGAAGTAGGCACACACACACACACACACACACACACACACACACACACACACACACAGTCATGCTGCATTATAGATGTTTGTCTGCAGACATTTCCTTTAGAAAGAATATAAAAAGCATTTCTGTTATTTCAGCATCCTGCTCGATGAGGAGGGACACATCAAGCTGACTGGTGCGTAATATTATACCTACACTGTGTGTGTGTGTGTGTGTGTGTGTGTGTGTGTGCAACAAAACTTCCTCTTAATTTAAAGTACCTCGTAATTAAAGCTGTCAGATAATGTAGTGAAATAAAAAGCACAATCTTTAGTAGAAGCTTAAACTTCGCAGCATTTAAAGAAAAGTATAAAGTTTCATTTTACAATTTTCGACGCTTTTATCACGTTATGATTTCTTTGTGTGTTCAGACTTCGGCCTCAGTAAGGAGGCGATCGACCACGAGAACAAGGCCTACTCCTTCTGTGGGACGGTGGAGTACATGGCCCCCGAGGTGGTGAACCGGCGAGGACACACGCACAGCGCCGACTGGTGGTCGTACGGCGTGCTCATGGTGAGAGGACGCGGGCGGGGATCGTTGAAACTGCAGGATGAACTCGTGATGTGTTTCTTTAGATATTATTATCCTCGGTTCTGCAGCAATAAGACACGAGGACATTTTAAAGTTCTGACGCTGACGTGAATAAGACTTAAGATCTTCATCACGCCTCAGTTTTGGACTCTTCTGCTCTGGACCGCTGTTAGTCTAAGAACACATCTAACATGAAATACATTCGACTTCTGACTTCTGTGTTGCTGTAAAGAGTTTCCAGCTTTGACCGTGTTTGTTGTTGTCTCTCAGTTCGAGATGCTGACGGGAACGCTGCCGTTTCAAGGCAAAGACCGGAAAGAGACGATGACCATGATCCTCAAGTAAGACACTTTATACGTTACGCTCGTATCCGATCTCCACCTAACGGCTTTTATTACAGCTTACTGTACATCCTCCTCCCTCCGCCGGGTTTATAACAGAGCAGATAAAGTGCAGCACTCAGGAGGAAGAGGAGGATGATTGCAATTTATAACGCCGAAGGAGGAGACGGTGGTAGAAGAATCAGACGGGAGGAGAAGCGAGAGGGAACATGAGCGCGTCCGGCTCCCTCTGTCGTCTCCACGTGTCTGTGTGGAATCAAGCTGAGCCGGCACTCTGCAGAGCGCTGACCGTGTTTCCTGTGTAGCACGTCGCCGTCTTTCACATGCTTTCAGTCCGTCCGCACTGATTCCTGATCTTTGTGTCTTTGTGTCTTTGTGTCTTTGTGTCTTTGTGTCTTTGTGTCTTTGTGTCTTTGTGTCCGCAGAGCCAAGTTAGGAATGCCCCAGTTTCTGAGTTCAGAAGCTCAGAGTCTCCTCAGGAACCTTTTCAAACGCAACCCCGGCAACAGATTAGGTAAAGGTTTGTGTGTGTGTGTGTGTGTGTGTGTGTGTGTGTGTGTGTGTGTGTGTGTGTGTGTGTGTGTGTGTGTGTGTGTGTGTGTGTGTGTGTGTGTGTGTGTGTGTGTGTGTGTGTGTGTGTGTGCGTGTGAGACAGAGGACTGACAGCGGATGTTTGTTTGCAGGAGCTGGACCAGACGGTGTGGAGGAGATCAAGAGGCATCATTTCTTCAGCACCATCGACTGGAACGTCAGTGTTTGATAAACTTTATGAGTCTTTAAGTTTACTTCATCAGCCAGAGGCTCAGGATCATTTCAATGTAAACATTCCTTTCATTCTCTTTCCTCTCCCGGTAGAAACTCTTCCGCAGAGAGATCCCTCCGCCCTTCAAACCGGCTGCAGGACGGCCTGACGACACTTTCTATTTTGATCCAGAGTTCACAGCGAAAACCCCCCGAGGTACAGATGCCCGTCAGTCCGCACGCCCCCGAGCTGAACCTGAATAAAGTCTGATTTTGTTGAGTGGTGAGGTTCAGCAGCTGTTTCTGTGTTTGTGTCTCAGACTCTCCGGGGGTTCCTCCCAGCGCCAACGCCCATCAGCTGTTCAGAGGATTCAGCTTTGTGGCCATAACAGAAGAGGACACACAACCACTGCCCAGCACTATTGTGCAGGTACACACACACACACACACACACACACACACACACACACACACACACACACACTCGCATGTTTAGCGTGTCTCAGAGTGAAACCTCGAGTTAGATGCTAAACAATCTTTGTGAAGCGTTAGTGTCACAAAGTGCAAAATAAACAGGTTTTTAAAAGAACATTTAATTACAATAAAAACTAAAAAAGCCAAAAGAATAGAAACTAAAACCAAGATCAAATAGAAATAAGGCATAAATAACGAATAAAAGTTACAGGTGCAGTGTAGGAAACATAATATATATATATAATATATAATAAACTGTATACTATATATATTAATATAATAATAATATAATATATATATATATATATGATATATATTATATATAGATATTAATCTCCTCTATATCTATGTATATCATATCTGTATGCTCTCTGTATATACGTTATCTGTCTCTCTCTTGTCTATCTCATCCTCTCTGTCTCTGTCTCTGATCTTCTCTCTCTCGCCTCTATATATCCCTCTCTACCTCTCTCTCCCCTGTCTCCTCTCTCTCGCACTCTCTCTCTATCCTCTCCTCTCTTCCTCTTCTCTCTCGTATCTCGTTAAAGATATTAAATAGATATAGAGTGAAGATATATAGAGGAAGGATATAATAGATCTATAATATAATATAAATTATTAGATAATAATATAGATAAGATATATAAAGATATTAATATATATAAGATATATAGATATAATATAATATATAAATATAATATATATAAACTATATTATTTATTAATATATATATACAGTTTATATATATTATATATTTATATATATACTTATATATATATATATATAATATAATATAAATAAAAATGTTACAATATTTTTAAAACCTATTTATTTAATTTGGCTTAATTAAGTTAATCCTCATTATGTTCTTTATTAATCCTCTAATTATTATTATTATTATTATTTTTAATGGTGTCGGTTTTTTACTTTCACTTTTATATATAATATATATTTTAGCATCAATTGTCTTTTTATTGCTTAATTTTATTAGTTCTTTCGAAACATTTCAAATCAACACATCTGGAGATTCACGGCGTTCACTGGACAGGAAGTGGATCCCTGCTGCACGGACACAAGTCGGGGTCTTGAGCTTCACTAATTTATTAATACCTCGCCCAGTGTGTCCTGGAGTTACTGAAGAAAACACATCAAATCATCTGTAACTCTCACTTTAATCCAAGTCTCACTGTTTAAAACACGCGTGACCACACACTCGCAGGGCCGAGCAGCACGCCTGCGTTAGCGTGAGGCTGTTTCTTTGTAGACGGATGTTTTGACATCGTGAAGGCCTTCATCCCTTCATGATTATCATCGGTAATAATTGTCCTGACGTTTGTGTCTTTGCACGCAGCAGCTGCACAGGAGCACGTCTCAGTTCTCAGACGCCTACGAGATCAAAGAGGACATCGGCGTCGGCTCGTACTCCATCTGTAAGCGCGGCATACACAAAGGGACCGGCATGGAGTACGCCGTCAAGGTGAAACACAACCTCCACGCGGAGTCCCAGCGTCTGCGTTTAGCTGCCTCTTGTTAACCGTGTGCTCTGCTTCAGATCATCAATAAGGCCAAGAGAGACCCGACGGAGGAGGTGGAGATCCTGCTGAGATACGGACAACATCCCAACATCATCACCCTCAAAGACGTGAGTCTCATTACATATCTTCATCTTCATTCTACCTGGAGGTGTTTATCTGCTACGTCACTCAGTCGACCTCAGCGTGTGTGTGTGTAGGTGGTGGACGAAAACTAAATGGTTTTTATGACTCACTCATAATTACTAGAGTTAAAAATATCATCCTTCACTTGAATCACTTCTTAGAAACTCGAGGATTATATCTGCATATATAAACAAGGTGCATGTTGGGTATTAATTATGTTATTCTAGTTTTAATTTAATCTGCTGCTGTAAAACTCACATTTCCTTGAATGGAATCAATAAAGTTTTTCTTATCTTTTCTTAAATATATATTACTCAAAGGTCTAGAACTTAATATATAAACAGTAAATGTAACGTTTGTAAGTTTTGTCCTCACATTTCTGTATTTGTGCTGCAACTGATTGTTCGGCATTTAAAATGTCAGAAAATACTAAATCATATCATCTCTAATCTGCACGCTCAAAACTAATGTTTTTATTAAATGAAACAAAGGTTAATAATCTGTATTATTAGTTTACTTATTAAGTTTCTGTCGTCTTAAAAGAGCCAGGTGTGAAGCTGCTGCTTTGGTCTGAGAGAGTAAACTGAACCTTGTCGTTCGTCCGTGTCGTAGGTGTACGACGACGGCCGCTCGGTGTTCGTGGTGACGGAGCTGATGAAAGGAGGCGAGCTGCTCGACAAGATCCTGCGACAGAAGTTTTTCTCTGAGAGAGAAGCCAGCGCTGTTCTCTACACCATCACCAAGACGCTGGAGTACCTGCACGTGCAGGGGGTACGTTTGTTTTTACCTCCCGACAACATCAACATGCAGCGCGACGCTAACGCCACGCATCTCTCTACAGAGCCGTGTGCAGGTGTATCTCACCTCTCTGCAGAGCAGTGTGCAGGTGTATCTCACCTCTCTGCAGAGCAGTGTGCAGGTGTATCTCACCTCTCTGCAGAGCAGTGTGCAGGTGTATCTCACCTCTCTACAGAGCCGTGTGCAGGTGCATCTCACCTCTCTACAGAGCAGTGTGCAGGTGCATCTCACCTCTCTACAGAGCAGTGTGCAGGTGCATCTCACCTCTCTACAGAGCAGTGTGCAGGTGTATCTCACCTCTCTGCAGAGCAGTGTGCAGGTGTATCACACCTCTCTACAGAGCAGTGTGCAGGTGCATCTCACCTCTCTGCAGAGCAGTGTGCAGGTGTATCTCACCTCTCTGAAGAGCAGTGTGCAGGTGTATCTCACCTCTCTGCAGAGCAGTGTGCAGGTGTATCTCACCTCTCTGCAGAGCAGTGTGCAGGTGTATCTCACCTCTCTACAGAGCAGTGTGCAGGTGTATCTCACCTCTCTACAGAGCAGTGTGCAGGTGTATCTCACCTCTCTACAGAGCAGTGTGCAGGTGTATCTCACCTCTCTACAGAGCAGTGTGCAGGTGTATCTACCTCTCTGCAGAGCAGTGTGCAGGTGTATCTCACCTCTCTACAGAGCAGTGTGCAGGTGCATCTCACCTCTCTGCAGAGCAGTGTGCAGGTGTATCTCACCTCTCTACAGAGCAGTGTGCAGGTGTATCTCACCTCTCTGCAGAGCAGTGTGCAGGTGTATCTCACTCTTACAGAGCAGTGTGCAGGTGTATCTCACCTCTCTGCAGAGCAGTGTGCAGGTGTATCTCACCTCTCTGCAGAGCAGTGTGCAGGTGTATCTCACCTCTCTACGAGCAGTGTGCAGGTGTATCTCACCTCTCTGAAGAGCAGTGTGCAGGTGTATCTCACCTCTCTGCAGAGCAGTGTGCAGGTGTATCTCACCTCTCTGCAGAGCAGTGTGCAGGTGTATCTCACCTCTCTGCAGAGCAGTGTGCAGGTGTATCTCAACCTCTCTACAGAGCAGTGTGCAGGTGTATCTCACCTCTCTGCAGAGCAGTGTGCAGGTGTATCTCACCTCTCTGACAGAGCAGTGTGCAGGTGTATCTCACCTCTCTGCAGAGCAGTGTGCAGGTGTATCTCACCTCTCTACAGAGCAGTGTGCAGGTGTATCTCACCTCTCTGCAGAGCAGTGTGCAGGTGTATCTCTCTACAGAGCAGTGTGCAGGTGTATCTCTCTACAGAGCAGGTGCAGGTCTACCGAGCAGTGTGCCGGGGGAAAACACCTCTCTGCAGAGCAGTGTGCAGGTGTATCTCACCTCTCTGCAGAGCAGTGTGCAGGTGTATCTCACCTCTCTACCGAGCAGTGTGCAGGTGTATCTCACCTCTCTGAAGAGCAGTGTGCAGGTGTATCTCTCTACAGAGCAGTGTGCAGGTGTATCTCACCTCTCTGAAGAGCAGTGTGCAGGTGTATCTCACCTCTCTGCAGAGCAGTGTGCAGGTGTATCTCTCTACAGAGCAGTGTGCAGGTGTATCTCACCTCTCTACCGAGCAGTGTGCAGGTGTATCTCACCTCTCTGCAGAGCAGTGTGCAGGTGTATCTCTCTACAGAGCAGTGTGCAGGTGTATCTCTCTACAGAGCAGTGTGCAGGTGTATCTCACCTCTCTACAGAGCAGTGTGCAGGTGTATCTCACCTCTCTGCAGAGCAGTGTGCAGGTGTATCTCACCTCTCTACAGAGCAGTGTGCAGGTGTATCTCACCTCTCTACAGAGCAGTGTGCAGGTGTATCTCACCTCTCTACAGAGCAGTGTGCAGGTGTATCTCACCTCTCTACAGAGCAGTGTGCAGGTGTATCTCACCTCTCTACAGAGCAGTGTGCAGGTGTATCTCACCTGAAGGTGTTGTTATGGTATAAAGTCCGGTTCTTTACTTCCCTTCATGCGTAACGACGACGTCGTGGAAGAAAAGAAACACAAGGAGATGCATTGAGAAGTGATTTAGGTTGAATCTTAAAGTTCATCTCTGAAGGAACAGTTGATCCTTGAACACCTGACTTCCTGTGTGCAGGTGGTGCACAGAGACCTGAAGCCCAGTAACATCCTCTACGTGGACGAGAGCGGGAACGCAGAGTCCATCAGGATCTGCGACTTCGGTTTCGCCAAACAGCTGAGAGCAGAGAACGGGCTGCTGATGACGCCGTGCTACACCGCTAACTTCGTCGCACCCGAGGTACGAGATCTTTAACTCCGTCTGCATCCTCATCATCATCATCATCATCATCATCATCATCATCATCATGGTCGCTCTTATTCATCATGTGACTCCAAATGGCAGTGAATCAAATTAAACTGAAATTACGTATTAATGTTTGCACACACGTACGGGAATCTTTCAGTGTCTCTTGATTTAATTTCTATTCTTTGGGTCATAAATAATTTATAATTAATTAATTAATTATAATATAATTATATAATAATATAATTTATAATTAATCCATCATAATAAAATAGAATTATCTAATAATAGAATTTATAATTAATTAATTATAATATAATAGAATTATATAATAATATAATTTATAATTAATTATAATATAATAGAATTATATAATAATATAATTTATAATTAATTAATTAATTATAATATAATATATTATTATATTAATTAATTTGATTAACAAAAGGAAACTTTTATTTATGCAAAACTTGCACAAATAACATTTTTTAACTAAAAGTATTTCTTAAGTTCTCAGTGACTTTGAGAATAACTTAATAAAGTTCAAGTAATACAAAATTAAAATGCTGCTTGTCACATAAATAATTTGTATTTGTCAGAAATAAAGAAATATGCACAAATAACTCATAAACTGCAGTTTTGGTTGATTTGTCTAAATACTGCAGAAGGTGCAGAAGCCGTTAGCTGCCGTGTGAGAACAGATGTTTGTATCAATGAACTGAAACAGTTTGTTTACATGAAGCTGATGTTGTCTTGTGTTTGTGTTCAGGTGTTGAAGAAGCAGGGTTACGATGCCGCCTGTGACATCTGGAGCCTGGGAGTCCTGCTCTACACGATGCTAACGGGGTGAACACCTTCACTGTACAATATTCAGATAAAGAATCTCATGAATGCGTTCTGATTAGTGACCAACGGTGCTGAGGATTACACGCTGCAGTAAAACCTCAGCCTGTAACTCAGAGGTTAGAATAATAACAGAGAAGCTTTGTTGTCTTTACACAATCTGCTTTTCATTCAAGGTCTTTTATATCTGAACAAGAAACCTGACAATGACTGGATTTAATATTTATTTAGAACTTTAATTGAATTAGTTGTACGAGTGTGTTTGTGTGTGTTATATGAGATGAATGTTTTTCTACATGGTGAAAAGACACATACATGTAATAAACTAAACTAAAAGTATCTAAATGTGAATCTTTTCTCCAGTTTCACCCCCTTCGCTAACGGTCCAGAGGACACGCCGGAGGAGATTTTGGCTCGTATCGGCAGCGGGAAGTTCTCCCTCACTGGAGGATACTGGAACTCCGTCTCTGCTGAGGCCAAGGTGAGAAGTGACACTCATCACTGAGGGGACAACTAACATGATATACTTCTTTATACTTCTCCACTTCATCTCAGAGGTGTTGCACCACTACATGTGTGTGTAAGTGACTGAAGGACCGAGTGTTCCAGGAAGTGTTTAAAAAGCCTCTTGATCAGCTGGAAGATGAGACAAAGATACAAAAACATGATCTTATAGAATCTGATGCAGCGTGTAGATTAAACTACCAACAGATGTAAAGGAGGGGAAACATCTGCAGCAGGAACATGTAACACACACATTAATGTAACACACACATTAATGTAACACACACATTAATGTAACAGGAACATGTAACACACACATTAATGTAGCAGGAACATGTAACACACACATTAATGTAATGTAACACACACATTAATGTAACACACACATTAATGTAACACACACATTAATGTAACAGGAACATGTAACACACACATTAATGTAACACACACATTAATGTAACACACATTAATGTAACAGGAACATGTAACACACACATTAATGTAACACACACATTAATGTAACAGGAACATGTAACACACACATTAATGTAACAGGAACATGTACCACACACATTAATGTAACACACACATTAATGTAACACACACATTAATGTAACAGGAACATGTAACACACACATTAATGTAACACACACATTAATGTAACAGGAACATGTAACACACACATTAATGTAACAGGAACATGTAACACACACATTAATGTAACAGGAACATGTAACACACACATTAATGTAACAGGAACATGTAACACACACATTAATGTAACAGGAACATGTAACACACACATTAATGTAACAGGAACATGTAACACACACATTAATGTAACAGGAACATGTAACACACACATTAATGTAACAGGAACATGTAACACACACATTAATGTAGCAGGAACATGTAACACACACATTAATGTAACAGGAACATGTAACACACACATTAATGTAACAGGAACATGTAACACACACATTAATGCAACAGGAACATGTAACACACACATTAATGTAACAGGAACATGTAACACACACACATTAATGTAACAGGAACATGTAACACACACATTAATGTAACAGGAACATGTAACACACACATTAATGTAACAGGAACATGTAACACACACACATTAATGTAACAGGAACATGTAACACACACATTAATGTAACAGGAACATGTAACACACACATTAATGTAACAGGAACATGTAACACACACATTAATGTAACAGGAACATGTAACACACACATTAATATAACAGGAACATGTAACACACACATTAATGTAACGGGAACATGTAACACACACATTAATGTAACGGGAACATGTAACACACACATTAATGTAACAGGAACATGTAACACACACATTAATGCAACAGGAACATGTAACACACACATTAATGTAACAGGAACATGTAACACACACATTAATGTAACAGGAACATGTAACACACACATTAATGTAACGGGAACATGTAACACACACATTAATGTAACAGGAACATGTAACACACACATTAATGTAACAGGAACATGTAACACACAACACACACATTAATGTAACAGGAACATGTAACACACATTAATGTAACAGGAACATGTAACACACACATTAATGTAACAGGAACATGTAACACACATTAATGTAACAGGAACATGTAACACACACATTAATGTAACAGGAACATGTAACACACACATTAATGTAACAGGAACATGTAACACACATTAATGTAACAGGAACATGTAACACACATTAATGCAACAGGAACATGTAACACACACATTAATGTAACAGGAACATGTAACACACACATTAATGTAACAGGAACATGTAACACACACATTAATGTAACAGGAACATGTAACACACACATTAATGCAACAGGAACATGTAACACACACATTAATGTAACAGGAACATGTAACACACACATTAATGTAACAGGAACATGTAACACACACATTAATGTAACGGGAACATGTAACACACATTAATGCAACAGGAACATGTAACACACACATTAATGTAACAGGAACATGTAACACACACATTAATGTAACAGGAACATGTAACACACATTAATGTAACAGGAACATGTAACACACATTAATGTAACAGGAACATGTAACACACACATTAATGTAACAGGAACATGTAACACACACATTAATGTAACAGGAACATGTAACACACACATTAATGTAACAGGAACATGTAACACACATTAATGTAACAGGAACATCAGCTATAATATAAAACATTTACTGCATATTCAGTACTTTTATGTATGTACTTTAACTACAATAGGATATAAAGGAGGTAAAAACATCTACATTGTAACATTGTGTGACCTCTGACCCCCCCTCAGGATTTAGTGTCCAAGATGCTGCACGTGGACCCTCACCGGCGGCTGACGGCAGGTCAGGTCCTCCGACACCCCTGGGTGACACACCGAGACCAGCTGCCCAAATACACCCTCAACAGACAGGACGCGCCGCACCTGGTGAAGGTATTTCATCACGAGTGTTTGTGCTGAACAATAAAAGCGTTTAGATGCGAGAGAGAAGTTCTCTCCGTTTGTAGAGATTTGTCCTAAAAACATTTGATTTGGACTCAGGTAATTAATGACATTGATGGTATCTGTTGTGATTATACAACGTGAATTTATCTTTCAAGTTGCTTGTTCAGATTATTGGATTATCACAGTCTCTGTGTCGTCCTCCAGGGTGCGATGGCCGCCACCTACTCGGCGCTCAACAGGAACGTCCCCCCGGTGCTGGAGCCGGTGGGCTGCTCCACTCTGGCCCAGCGGAGGGGGATGAAGAAGATCACCTCCACCGCTCTGTGACCTTTGACCTCCCTCACCTCTCAACTCTGACCTCGCTCTGACCTCCACCGGACCCCCCCCCCCCCCCCCACTCCCAGCCTCTTCCTGTTTCTGGTCTGGGGGGACAGACTACTGATGGACCCAGGAACCGCTAAACGCCAAATAGGAACGCAGAGACCACCGCCCCCGCTCCCAGCCCCGCCCTCCGTCCTGCACCTTAACGGACTCTTCTGATTGGCTGGTTATCTCTCAGCGTCACCGAGCTGTGATGAAAACCTGTTCCTGTCTTTGCTTCGGACAATCAGCGGCGCCCTCGCAGACCCGGAGACGGAGCGCGCGTCAAGAGAATAAAAGTACTGTATTTATTTACTTCGGGGGAAATCTGAACACAGGAACACGGTAATCTAACGTCTGCTTTCAAAGCGCTGGGGTCGTTGTTATTATATCGTTGTGACGCTTCTGTAGATCCGATATTTAAACCTCAAGTAGCCTCCGAGATCTCGGCGTCTGCAGAGACGCAGCCTCGGCCTCAAAGTGTTTAAGATTCGCCTGCAGAAATGAAAAATCAAGACTTATGAAAGGGGACGTGCACCATGTTGTATTCGGGTCATTGTAGGTCGAACAGAATAATTACGGAGCCGGGGGAGGGGGGGGATACTCCTACACACAATATTTACATTCACTCGAAGAGAAACCTGAATATTAACAGAACTCGCCATCTGCTCCGTAATTATTCACTTTTTTAATCGTACAATGGCGTTAATATGGCGTCGTGGAAACATTTACTTCAATCTAAGTTCGCACTTGATGTTTTTGGGATAAAGAAAAGACTCTCAGGAGCATGCTTTTGTTTTGAAAATGTATTGTGTACGTCTCACACACAGAGAGACTTCCTGTTATCAGTATTTCAAGGTGATGTGTTCACAGTCCATCAGACATCAGTCATTCGATGACGTATCTCTCCAGACTTTGTTTTAAACCTCGCGATGTTTAGATTCTTCCCGTAATGTACAAAAATGTTTCCTTTAATCGTGAGATGAACCCGAAAATTAGAACCTGGGAACAAATGTTGATTAAGATTAAGCCTTAATATTGTTTTTTTGTTTTGCACGAGGCAACTTTGCATCCTGTGGCGCCCTCTGGTGGCAGCACGAGGGTTTATATATGTGGAAGGTATTTAAAATTATGCAACGTTAAAACAGTAAACTGCACAATCTGGACTATCCTCGTATTCGATTCACTAATCTGGAGCTTGGAACTAATTTATGCAAAAAACAAGGTGGAAGAAGTACTCAGATATGTAACTATTAAATAAAATAAAGTAAAAGCTGCAATACCACAGAGTAATAAATACACTTCACTCATTAAGCAGAAAGGTCTGTAATGTATATAATGTACTTTATATTCTGCGGGGTAGGTCGATAGTAACACATCATAATTTATTTTATTTGATAGCTTTTTATATTTTGTAGTAATTATCTGAAACAATTAGAGAGTAAAAGTATCAAGTAACTCAAATTGTACTTTGTGAGAACATAAAGCATCTTTCCGGCCCGTAAAACAATAACTTTGTGTGTTATATGTGCAGCTTTAAGACGTGTCCGTACATTTAAATGACATTTCAAACATCCTGAAAGCGGCTTTAACTCGAGGAGACGTTTGCACGTGGCCGCACATCTCTGTCCTGCTGAGGAGCAGCGTCCTCGTCTTACCTGGAATCAAGGTGACCTGGTTGGATGTTTAAATTTAAGAAAAGACGAGAGAGCTTTTAAACAATCTGAGAAGACTTGACCTTGTGTGACCTTCTTCTGTACGAGCCGACTGATCATCTCTGTGCGTGCCGCAGACGGGAGCCCAACTGTAAATAATTAAACGTACGAGCAACTCAGGTTTCTATGAATCAAGACAATGCATTTTTTTAATATATCTAAGAGGAGAGAGGTGTACAGAGAATAAAATAAGCACACAGATGTGAGGAGGTGAGCAGGACTCGAGGAGGCGTTTATCAGACAACCTGACGGCTCCATTTTGTCTTTTGTCTCAAACGTCTCGTTTAGTTTCAGACGTCCGGAGGCGTCTTGTCTTCGTGTAACGATCTTCCCTTTAAACTCAAAGTGGAGCAGGAAGGTAAACTCATTTAAACACCTTTATATTCAGAACTGTTGGAGGTTCAGCAGTGAAGAAATTAAAGGCTTTATTTATTAATGCAAGTTTATGCAAAATCAGAGGTCGGGGGAATCCTGACTTCTCGTGCCTGATGTGCTCCTAAAACACTGGATACTACACTTCCCATAGTGCAACAGGGGAAAGGGAATATTGAATAGCTGCTAAGTGGAAGACGTTCTAGGAAATGATTGACCTGTGAAACAAAGCTTAGTTTTGGGTGCACTGGCCCTTTAATTACAACACACATATTCGCTGAACAAACCTCAGACTGAAGACAACCAGCGAGCACGAAACTCAAACAAACTCTGTCCTGCGTCCTCCAAACATCCTGTAATCTTTCTGTGAATGATTAGAAACTGCTTCCTCTGCTCTTCTGAATGTGCGTCAACATAAAGGGATTACTGCTCTATAGATTTTCTTTTATATATAATATGAAATATATAAATGTTGTTTGCCTCGTCTATCGATGTACAGCTCTGGGATAAAGGAATGTAAAAGGATTTGTTTTCTGTAATTATGAACTGGGGAATAGCTTTCTTCTTCTTCTTCTTCTTCTTCTCTTTCTTCTTGTCTCCATCCTCTTCTTCTTCTCTTCCTGATCCTGTCAGCGTTCAGCCCTGCTGCTACGCCAGCTCTCTGTTTTTGTACCTGCAGCGAGAGTTGGACTTTCTATTAAAAACAATAAAAAGGATAATCAGCTGATCACACGCCGACTCTCATTGAACAACTCATGGTTTGCAGACGCTCAGATTTTAAAGGGTAAATTCACCCAAATTACAAAAGAAACTTTATATTCCTTTGTGGTGAAGTAAGAAAGAAAGAACTTTATTTATTCCTTCATACGACACAGAAAATAAAGAGTTTCATGGTGAGTACAACAACACAACACTTTAAAGGTCAGAGGTATGTCCCTTTAATGACACAAAGATCATGTTACAACAAAACATACAAATTACAAAGAACAAGCTTTTCAAAAATAAAAAGATTGTTGTGTTTATATTTTCAATCGTTGTTTCTTCGTCCAAAAGAAGAATATTCACGGTTGGTTTGTTTTTATTTCTTTATTCCGGTTACATAAAGAAATGAAACCTTTCTTCATAATCTCACGGATTAATTCAGTGAACAAAGTGTCAGATCTTCTCAACGTTCAGTGTTTTCATCATCGTGCGTTGAGTTAAATGTTTTCACTTGAAGATGTGACAGATCATCGCGTGAAGACAGAAAATATATCTTTGACCACAAAATCCTTGTAAATAATAAAACGAGTCCAAAGTATCTGATTTGTTTTGAGGGCGTTAAAACCAAAAAGTGAGAAACTTTAAATGAACTTCACTTAATTCATTATTTTAAATGTCTCTTTGAGTCCAAACTTTGGTATTTTTTACTTCTTAAACAACTTAAATGATCGTTAAAGATTTAAAACAATTCAAATGTAGCCGCGTGTTCTTCCTGCTGAGCCAAATATATAACATATCTTTAAACGGATTAGAGTTCCACAGTTCAGTCGCTGTTCTTCTGTTCGTCACATCTTTAATTGTAGTTTGAATAAAAAAGATTCTGCACACTTCGACGTCCTTTTGACATCTGAGCATCGAAAGCTTCAGAAGAAAAAGACGAGACTGTAGTTTCTGTAAAAACGTATTTCTCTGTACTGACAGATCTGTCAGCTGGTAGAAGCTGGAGACACTAAACCTGCAGCTGTTCAGTCCAAGATGGAAAGAAGTCTGTGGACAGGAAGTAGAAGTCTGTGGACAGGAAGTAGAAGTCTGTGGACAGGAAGTAGACGTGTATGAAATGTGAGAAAATGGGACTTTAAAGCAGCTGCTGCCTGCAAACATCGCTTTACATTCTCCTCAGTGCCGTGAAGCTGCATGAGTTACTTTCTTCTACTGCAGCTGGAATAACTTGATCACAGAACATACAGTATATAAACACACACACACACACACACACACACACACTAATGAAGAAGAACAAATAGAGCACGAGCTTCTTTTACAACCTGGGTCTTATTCATATTGGAGCATAATCACAAAAGTAAAAATGTTTTGGTTTGAGCTTGAAGTGAGGATTCTGCTGTTTAACGCCGTTATAAATCATAATACATCAAAACCAAACATTTACAGACGTCACAAGATAAACTGGAACGGTGCACAGGTCAAACTTTTCCTTTACATGAAGTTGAAACAAGACCCAAGTTATGAACAAATTAAATATTCCTTCAGCTCTCTCAACAACAGCCAGTTACCGAAACGTTTTGTCCTCGTGTGACGAAGACAGAAAACTCCACAAGTTATAAACAACTTGACGTTCAGCTCCGACCCGTCAAAGATGATGAAGAGGTCACTGAGCTTCTGCTGCTTTAATCTTAAACGCACAAAACAAAACGTGTCAGAAGTCGGAGTCGTCCGTGGCAGAGTTATCGGCGTTGGCGGAGACTCCCGCCGCCTGCAGGTTGCTTTCATCAGACTCCTGCTTCTTCTTCTTGCTGTCGTTCTTCATGTGAACGTTCAGACCTCTTTCAGTCATTTCGTAGATCTGACACCTGGCGCAGTAGTAGGGCGACACGCCGACGTGCCTGAACTGATCGGCCAGGTACGACACGAGCGACGTGAAGCCTTTGTTGCAGATGTCGCAGCGAGGGATGACGCCCCGGTGCTCCTTCTCCAGGTGTCTCCTCAGACCCCACCTGGAGCCTTTGTACCCCGTCATCTCCGCCGGGCAGAGGAGGCAGGTGAACACGGCGTCCTGGTTGGCGTGGCGTTTTGTGTGTGCGTCCAGTTCGATCTGAGAGCGAACCGACTGCTGGCACGACGAGCAGAAGAACGTCTTCTTGGCCTCCAGGAGGTGCATGTGTTTTAAATGTACGGCCAAACCGGCGGCTCTCTTGAACAAGCGGCCGGGCTGCGGGCACAGCGTGCACATCAGCTGTTTTTTATCGGAGCCCAAGTTCATCCCCATCACTTCTCTGTAGTCCTCTCCGAGCTCCAGCACGCACTTATTGCTCACGACCTCCTGCTGCTTCACCTCCTGCAGCTGCTTCACCTCCAGCTGCTTCACCTCCTGCTGCTGCTTCACCTCCAGCTGCTTCACCTCCTGCTGCTGCTTCACCTCCTGCTGCTGCTTCACCTCCTGCTTCACCTCCTGCTGCTTCACCTCCAGCTGCTTCACCTGCTGCTGCTTCACCTCCAGCTGCTTCACCTCCTGCTGCTGCTTCACCTCCTGCTTCACCTGCTGCTGCTTCACCTCCAGCTGCTTCACCTCCTGCTGCCGCTTCACCTCCTGCCGCTTCACCTCCTGCCGCTTCACCTCCTGCCGCTTCACCTCCTGCTGCTTCACCTCCAGCTGCTTCACCTCCAGCTGCTTCACCTCCAGCTGCTTCACCTCTAGCTTCCTCTTCTGCCTCGGCCTCTGAGGTCTGACCGGTTTGGACATCACGGGTAAAGGAGCTCTGGCGCTCTCTCTCGCCGCAGGATGGTTAATTATCGGCTTTTTGGCCGGGAGCGATCGATCCACGGACATCGTGAACTGGTAGCTCTCTCCCTCCTCTTCTGGATTTGAATACTCGATGACGTAAACGCCGTCCTCCTCTTCCTCTCCGGCAACCTCGTCCTCAGCAGGCATCGAGTACTCCACCTCGTAGCACACTGCAGCGTCTTTATCCTCCGCGATGTGCGTGTCGTCTATCCTCACAACTGTTATCTGGTCCAACCCGCCCACGCCGTCCCAGCTTCCATTTCCTGACCCGACTGAGGAGGACGACGCTTTTCCTGCAGGCCCAGCTGTGACCGCCGAGTGTTCAGCAGACGTCTAAACACGAGAAAACATTATTGATTTTGTGTTTTCAGGGACCAGAAACACCCAACAGAATACACACGATGTCTTTAATCAATCAACAGACGAATATTTATTTTATTTCATTCATTGGCAAATAAATATTTGCCAATGTTATTTAGGAATATCCCTGCAATGTTATGTTCTGTTATTGTTGTGTTTGTATGTTTTGTGTTTTCCTAGAGAGTGAAAGTAACTAATATGTAACAACACTGTTGGATATTAATCTTTCTTTCCCTCTTTAGTTAAAAACAATAAAAACACAAAATTGCAGGGATACTTAAAATATCCTATTTTATAGGCTTTCATATGTTTTGTCTGCAAAATCCTTAATTTCTAACAACAGTAATAAATGTTGTGAAGTTCAAGTTCAAAGTGGAGTTGAAGTATAAATAGCAAATGTGTACTTAAGTAGAATATATTACTTGAGTAAATGTAGTATATAATATTCTGTTGGAGTGGCTCCAGAGAGAATCTTTTAAATAAAGGTGCACTCACCATGATCCTGCTGCTGAAGTCAGCCATCACGACCAAACCGCAGCTAACGTTAGCTTAGCAACAACGTAGCTAACGGGACTACAAGTTTACAGCCGAATATATGTGATATTCTGCCTCCCTTGGCTATTTATCTGTAATAACAATGAGTTGAAAGGCACATTAAATGTTCGGAAACAGAAGATAATTGAGCTTTACTCGCTGCAGGAGGTTAAAAGGTGTCGTTCTGGAGCTCAGCTTCTCCAAAATGTCTATTTTCTTTCTGGGAATACAAAACACCAACGGCTCCGCGGAGCGACCTCTGCTCCCTGGTGGCGCGGAGGGATACAGCTGCCTCTGTAGTACTGCTGTTGTTGTTACATACATGGTTAAAAGAGGTAAACAGTGGTAAAATACTCCATTGCAAGTAGAAGAATAATATTAAAAAATATTATTTTATTTTTATTATATGAAATGGAGCAACTGTTGCAAAACCCGATTTCCCCCAGTGGATCAATAATTATTGTTACATTCATGTACGTATCAGTCATGTTGCTGGTAAAGGTGGAGCTAATTTGAATGCCTTTATTGCATCTTAATATATTGTATAATAATTCGTCATATTTTATTTGTTGATAACATTTAGTATTTAGTAATAAATGTAGTGGAGTAAAAAGTACAATATTGGCTTCTGATTTGTAGTGAAGTACAAGTATAAAGTAGCATAACATGTAAATACTCAAGTAAAGAACAAGCACCTCAAAATTGTACTTAGGTACAATACTTGAGTAAATGTACATGATTATATTCCACCATTCTGGAGTTGTGCATTAACATGAATGGAAGAAAATAACTAAATAAAAATATTTTATGTTTAAATATATAATATACTGACACTGCCACACACATGTATTATCACCTTCATGATTTCTATTTCAGTAAAGGATCTGACAACAGCACTTGATTCGAATATTGTTTTTAGGCGTTTTATGCCGTTTTGCAGGTTATTGTCTTTGTAACAATCACCTATTACAATAAAGCAACGTGGTTTTGAATGTCTTGGCAGGCGCATGCGCACACCGGCGGAGCGAATCAGTGGTGACTAGCTAGTTTCTTGTTACCGTTCAGTCAATTTAGATCTGACTGTTGTACACAGTTATTGTTTATTAACCGTGAGTCGTTTCTACCGAGCGGAATTAACGTGACCGAGGCGTGAAAGAATATGCCCAAAAATAAAGGTAAGAGATGGAGGAAGTGTGTTTCTGTGATGTTAATTGTCTGTCGAGCCCGCCGCGAAGACACACGCAGTGAAAACGTGACTCTGACCAGCTAACGCTAGTTAGCAACACCAATTTTTCATTTGTTTTATTAATCTTTTATTAACACAAACGTAGGAGTCTTCTACTCCGCTGTCAGAGGTGTCTGTGTGTAACGTACTCACTAAACGGTAATTCGGCTGAGATAATAATAAAGTTAGTTTAGGCTAGAGAAAGTTGTTGCAGACTTTGTGCCTGCTACCCAGCTAATAGCTAACATACTTGGCCGTTTAATACCGCTGCTAGCTGACACAGCTAACTAGCTAGTCGCTTGTGGTTAAACCCCACCCCGGTGTGGCCGGTGACATCTGTGACTTTTATTTTACTTACATTAACCGCTGATAACGACAACCAGGTAACATTGGGCCTGTTTATTAAACTCATTTGATGATCTTATCTAATACATGTATGGTTTCTAAAATGTCACTTCGATAAGCGAGCTAGCAAGGTAACTGAAACGTTAGCTACTGTTCTTGTCATTTAGTATTCAGATCTTTTTTGTAAAAGTACTAATACCACACTGTAAAACACATTACAAGTAAAAGTCCTGCATTGAGAATGTTACTTCAGTAAAGGTACGTCAGTATAATCAGATAAAAACTTAAGAGTATTAAAAGTAGTTTAGTCCCCTGGGACTATACAATTGTATATGATTCAGATTATTACAGATGCATTATGTTGGTGGAGGTGGAACTCATTTTGAACTATGAGTTTTCATTATGGATTAATCTGCTGATTATTTTCCTCATTACTAGATTAAATATTTGGTTTAGGTTCCAGCTTTACTTTATGGAATAGTTTTATTTATTTCATTTACACGCTGGTTATCTGTGGATTAAGTGTGTCAACTAGAAATATACACAACGAGAAGTAGATGATCACAGTTCCCTAAGTCAGAGAATAGTATCTATATGATGATGAATGAATGAATGGACAACATTAATTGGTATCTTTCTGTCTTTATAGGAAAGGGAGGAAAGAATCGTCGACGTGGAAAGAACGAGAATGAGTCTGAGAAGAGGAGCTGGTGTTCAAAGAGGATGGACAGGGTGAGTACGGGAACCATTTTCAGCTGCTGCCTGGAAAGTTGCAACAAAGATGGTTAACTAAAGATCCATCTTTTCACTGGAGGCTGTGTGTTTAGTGATGCTGCTTCAAAAGGACACAGAATAAAACTGTTTGTATTTGGTCTGAATAAATTCAACATGGGTCAACTGATGAAACTGAAGTTCCTGTTGTTGGTAGATAAATACAATTCTGACCAGCCAATTTAATTAATTGGTGAAAAGCAGGGAAATCTTGAGTTGAGAGGCCTAAATGCTCAGCCAATCAAATTCAACGGAGAAAAGTGTGGTAATATAATAATTCATTCATCAATTTGAAGCAAAGAGGCAGAACATTCCCTCGGCGACTGGTGTCTAAAATATATTCCTGGGTTCCTTCTATGATTTCTTTCTTGGGTTTTGACTTTGTTGCACAAAAACAAGCAATTTGAAGTCGCCATGCTGAGCGTAGGTGATCCGATTGTGATGAGCATTTTTATAGACTAAACAATTAGTTGGTTAATATCGCTGTTGGCAGACTAACGCATGATGAAAATAATTAGTCTGTCATTCATCCTGACAAATGTTCGAACATGTCTTCTCAGATGAAAAGCTCCAACAACTATATCATTTCACCCTCACGCACCGCCGTGTGGGAGCGTTAAAAACAAATCTGGTTAGAGGAAGAGTTGCGATTTACAAGAGCTTCAGATATAATCTAATAGATATCAAACGTAACCGTCTGTTACCTGTCATGAATGTTGCCGAGTCAAAAACCTTAAAGCTGAAACGGACGATCTGCATTCAGATCACGTTTGGAGAAATAGTTTCAGTAGCGAAGGATTTTTTGACAAGCCGCAGACATTGTTACCGAGATGGTACCGACAGCTTCGACTGCAGTGCTCATTGCTGCCAAAGTGTGTGTGTGTGTGTGTGTGTGTGTGTGTGTGTGTGTGTGTGTGTGTCTGTGTGTGTGTGTGTCTGTGTGTGTGGGCTCTGCTGGGGCCAGGAACACCGTCAGGTAGTGAAGGCAAGTCGTACTGAATGCACACAGTCTGGTTTAAAGGTACACATGTTGTGATCACCTCGAAGCCTTCTCAGAATCTTTCTGCAAATCCTCTCAATTTGATGTAAATCACATTTACTGTATTATAATGGCAGTTAAACATTTCTGACTAATCTAAGCACTTTAAGTAATTGTGAACATAATTGGGCTGTTCATGGATATCATGTGTTTTGAAGATGAGGGTTTGGCTGTTTCCACGTGTTGTATGCGCTTCACTTTCCTACAACAGTAGAACCTTCCCATTCAGAAGCCTTGCTGAGGCCCGCGGCTCTTTGTGCCTTCATCTTGCACTTTCACGCTAAATTCTATTTCCAGATTCACAGGAACATTAAGTTAATGTTGGCGGACACGTTAGGTTTAACCTATTAATAATTATCTACCATGATGGCGAGCTAGACGCGTTTTTCAAGTCACTCTTGTGGATATTCATGGTTATCCCGATAATGGACATTCACCACAATCAACTTATTCAGAGTGTTTTTTAAACCCTGTCCCGTCCCATCAGTACTTGGTACTTGCGGTTTTGTTGGTAAAGCAGAAACTTGGTGAATGTAAATCTTATTTTAAGATCCTTTGTTCAGTGTATCCGCTTGATTAACCTGCTTTGCTCTCCTGGGTCCTCCAGAATATGCTCAGGTGATCAAAATGCTGGGGAATGGACGTCTGGAGGCCATGTGCTTTGATGGAACCAAGCGGCTTTGCCACATCAGAGGAAAACTCCGGAAAAAGGTAGGAATGTCCCGACCGTCCCCTCGCACCTTTTCCCCCCCGACCAGCACACACGGGAAACCTCCTGACGTGATGCTGAGTCGGCGTGTTCTCAATGGTCAGTCAGCCACCGTTCATGTGGCAGCGTGGACTCAATGCAGGGTCACAGAGTGCAGCGTGTTGCTGTATGACACCCGGGGTAATCTCTGCTGGGTTTTGTTTCCCTGTAGGTTTGGATTAACACGTCAGACATCATCCTGGTGGGACTGAGAGATTACCAGGTGTGTTGGTCGCTCCACACTCATCACATGTGCATCATCATCACATCATCACTGATCTCTTCAGTTCACTCAACAATTCTGTCTTTTGCTCTCATCACAAAAACACTTTACACATTATCCTAAACACGACAATGTTTCAGGACAACAAAGCTGATGTCATCCTCAAGTACAACGCAGACGAGGCTCGCAGTTTGAAAGCGTACGGAGAGCTGCCGGAGCACGGTGAGTTTCACCAACACCGCAGGAATGAATTTATACAGCTTCATGTGCAGCGACCTGTATGAAGGTTGCTTATTGCTGCTTCTTGTACAGTTTAATTTACGTTTCTGACATTCGGATTTAACATCCTGTTCGTCTCCTTATTCTGCTTCATGAACACTTCCGTCTTCTCTTCCTCCTCGCAGCCAAAATCAACGAGACAGACACCTTCGGGCCCGGAGACGATGATGAGATCCAGTTTGATGACATTGGCGACGATGACGAGGACATTGATGATGTGAGCGTCTCGTTTTATAATTATTACTAATAATTACTAGTGTTTGTTTTCAATGCTATTGTCAGTGTGACTCCAGGAAGTGTTTTATACTTTACTTATACTCAAATACTAAATGTTGTCAAACTCAAAGAACCTCAATATATAGATTTTAATCCGTACTATCGGATAAAATGATGTCTGAACAGTCGCTTGTTGTTTTTAATAGTGAGAAAGTTCTGACCCCAGCGTTACCCGGGAGCTTTTAATTCCTCGTACTACTACTTAATAAACTCTAATTATTAATCATAAAATATAATATAAATATATTATATTAATATTTTAATTTGATTAACCAAAAAGAAACTTTTATTTATGCAAAACTTCACAAATAAATTTTTTTAAATAAAAGTATTTCTTAATTCCAGTGACTTTGGATAAACTTAAATAAAGTTCAAGTAATACAAAGTAAAATGCTGCGCTGTCACATAAATATTTGGATTTGTCAAAAAAACAGAAGAAATAAAGAAATATGCACAAAAAAATCAATTAAACTGCTTTTATTGTGTCTAAATACTGCAGAAAGGTTCCCAGAAAGCCATAGCTGCCTTGTGAGAACAAAAGATGTTTGTATCATGAACTGATAAACAGTTTTGGTTTATACATTAGCGCTGAGGTTTGTCTTGTGTTGTGGTTCAGGTGTTGGAACAGCTGGTTTTACGAGCCTAGCCTCATGTGGACATCTGGAGCCTGGGAGTCCTGCTCTAATCACGATGTCTAACGCGTCGGTTGAACACCTTTCACTGTACAATATTTTCAGATAACGAATTCTCATGAAAGCGTTCGTTCTGATTAGTGACCAAACCAACGGTGCTGGAGGGATACACGCTGCAGTAAAAACCCAGCCTCTGTACTCATAGGTTGCATAACTAAAACACGAGAAGCTTGTTGTCTTTCTACACAATCGCTTTCATTCAAGGTCTTTATATATGAACAGAAACCCTGACAATGACTGGATATTTTAATATTTTTTAGAACTTTAATTGAATAGTTGTACGACGAGTGTGTTTGTGTTGTGTTATTAAGAATGAAGTTTTTCGAACCTGGTGAAAAGACACATACATGTAATAATAAAAACGAAAACTAAAGTAAATCTAAAGTGAATCTTTCTTCCAGTTTTCCACCCCCTTCGGCTAACGGTCCAGGAGGACCCGCCGGGGGAGAATTTGGCTCGTATCGGGTCCCACAGCGGGGTAAAGTTCTCCCTCACTGGAGGATACTGGAACTTCTCCGTCTTGCTGAGGCCAAGGTGAGAAGTGACCTCAAGCAACTGAGGGGACAAATAAACAGATATATACTTCTTTATATACTTCTCCACTTCTCTCGAGGGTTGTTGCACCACTACGTGTGTGTAAGTTGAACTGAAGACCGAGTGTTTCCAGATGAAGTGTTTAACAAAGCCCTTGATCCAGCTGGGAAGATGAAACAAAAGATACAAAGAACATGACTTTATAGGAATCTTGATGCAGCTGTAGATTAAACTACCCAACAGATGAAAAGAGGGGAAACACTGCAAGCAGGACAACATTAAACACACACGTAATTACCACAAATTAATGTAACCACACATTAATGTACTGAAACACACAATATTACATGCTTCACACAATGAAGACAACACCTTAATTAAACCCACATAGTCACACACATTATGTAGCAGGGGAACATTAACACACACATTAATGTATCGTGAAATGTAACCAACACACATATATGATTAACACACACATAATGTCGCAATTAATGTAACACACACATTATTGTAACAGCGGAACATGTACAACAATGTTAACACAACATAATGTAACACACACATTATTAAAAATGTACACACATTAAGTAGCACTTAATAACAGGGTAACATGTACCCAACCTACTGTACACACACATTAATGTAACACACACTTCAGTACCATTAATGTAACAGGAACATGTAACAACACCAATTATTGTAACACAGGAACATGTACACACCACATTAATGTAATTCGCAACAGATGATAACACACACATTAATGAACAGGAACATGTAACACACCATTAAGGTAAGGAACATGAACACACTTAATTGTAAACAGGAACATGTTAACACACACATGTAAGTGTAAACAGGAAACATGTAACACACACATTAAGTAACAGGAACATGTAACACACACATTAATGTTAACGGAAACATGTAACAACCCCACATTAAATGTAAACAGGAACATGTAACACACCATTAATTGTAACAGAACATGTAACACACAACACATTAATGTAACAGGAAACATGTAACACACACATTAATGTAACAGTAACATGTACCCACATTATGTAGCCATGGCACTGTAACACACACATTAATGTAAGAAAGTAAACATACATGTAAAAACATGTAACACACACATTACTGTAACGGAAACCTGACTACACACACATTAATGCAACCAGGAACAGGTAAACACACCATTAAATGTAGGAAATTAACACATTGAACAAACAGTAAACCACTTATTCACAGCACAGTACACATTTAATGATAACAGGAACATGTAACACACACAGTTAATTTAACAGGAACATGTAACACCATTAATTTGACGAACGTAAACACACACACATATTAATTGTAAACAGGAACATGTAACCCACACATATGTTAAGACATGTAACACATTGTAAAAAAACAGTACACAATATGAACACATGACCACTATAAACGACATCCAACACAAATGTAAGGAACATGTAAACACACAACATAGGTCGAAATGTACAAACAATGTAACAGAACTGTAACACACACTATGGCATACCATAATGTACGAAAGCCTTAATGTAACAAGACATTTCACACACATTTACAACAATTGTAAACAATAGTAACAGAAATGACAATTAAGAAAACAGTCACAACATATTAGAAGGACAACAATGTGAACTCACACATTAATGTACGAACAGTAACACCACAATTGTAAAACGAATTGTAAAATTGGACAGGCAACATGAAAAACACATTAGTAACAGGACAGACCAACATTAAATAACGAACATAACATATGAAAGGAAATGTACACACATATGGAAACAGACTGTAACACACACAGATGTACGAACGTAAACAACATATGTAGAGAACTACACACACATATGTACGGAATGTAAACTTAGCCAGGATGCCACCATAATGACAGAGTAACACACTTAATGTAATGGTAAACATTTTGGAAAGTCAAACAATGTTCCAACGAAACAGTAAACCACATATGCACAGGAAATGTAACACACACATTATGTAACAGGAACGTAACAACACATTATGACTCGGAACCATTAACACACATTAAATGTACCAGAACATGTAAAACACTAAATACGGAACAAATTAACACCATTAATGTAAAGGGACATGTACAAACCAATAAGGAATTCCCACCACTATTTACAGACAGTTAACAATTTGTAACAGGAACCATCAGCTATATATAAAAAAACATTTACTGCAGATTCAGTACTTTTATGTATTGTACTTTAAACTACAATAGATATTATAAAGGCAAGGGTAAAAACATTCCACATTGTAACATTGTGTGTGACCTCTGACCCCCCCCCCTCAGGATTTAGTGTCCAGATGTCGCACGTGGACCCTCCCACCGGCGCTGACGGCAGGTCAGGTCCCTTCTACACCCCTGGGACACACGAGGACCAGCTGCCCAAATCACCCTCACAGGACAGACGCGCCGCACTCGGAGGTTAGGTATGGTATTCATCACGAGTTGTTTGGTGTCTGAACAATTAAAAGCGTTAGATGCGAGAAGAAGTTTCTCTCCGTTGGTAGAGATTTGTCCATAAAACATTTTGGATGATTTGGACTCAGGTATTAAGGGACATTGATGGTATCTGTTGTGATTATACAACGGCATTGAATTTATCTTTCAAGTTTGCTTTTTGTTCAGATTATTGCTTATACACAGTCTCTGTGCGTTTCCTCCATGGTGGAATGGCCGCCCACCTACTACTTCGGCGCTCAACAGAACGTCCCCCCGGTGGCTTGCTGGAGCCGGTGGGGGCTGCCTCCCACTTGGCCCAGCGGAGGGGGATTGAAGAAGATCAACCTCCACCGCTCTGTGAACCTTTGGGACCTCCCTCACCTCTCAACTCTGACCTCGCTCCTGACCTCCACCGGAACCCCCCCCCCCCCACCCACTCCGGCCTCTTCCCGGTTTTGGGTCTGGGGGGGGGGGGGAACAACTACTGATGGACCATGAAACCGGAACTTCAAACGGCCAACCATAATAGGAACGCAGAGAGGCCCACCCCGCCCCGCTTCCCAGCCACCCGCCCTCCGTCCTCACCTTACGACTCTTCTGATTGGCTGGTTATCTCTACGTCACCGAGCTTGTGAGAAAAACATGTTTCCTGTCTTTGCTTCGGACAATTCAGCGGCGCCCTCGCAGACCCGGAGAAGGAGTTGCGCGCTTCAAAGAGAATAAAAGTACGTGATTTATTTTATTCTTGCGGGGAAATCTGAAACACAGGACAACGGTAAAGCTAACGTCTGCTTTCAAAGCGCTGGGTTCGTTGGTTATTATATATCGGTTTGTGACGCTTCTGTAGATCCGATTATTTAAAAACCTCAAGTAGCCTCCGAGATTCCGGCGTCTGCAAGGACGCAGCCTCGGCCTCAAGTGTTTTTAGATTCGCTGGGCAGTAGAAGCAGAAAATGAAAAATCCAGACTTATGAACAGGGGACGTGCACCATGTTTGTATTCGGGTCATTGTAGGTCAACAGAAATAATGTACGGAAGCCGGGGGAGGGGGGGATAACTTCCTACACCAATATTTACATTCACTCGAAAAAGAGAAACCTGATATTAACAGAACTCGCCATCTGCTCCGTAATTATCACTTTTTAATCGTACAAATGGTTCGTTAATTGGCTCGTGGAAACATTTACTTCAATCTACGAGTTTCGCACTTGATGTTTTTGGGATTGTAATAAAGAAAAAGACTCTCAGGAGCATCTTTTGTTTTTGAAAGGGAGGGGAAAGTATGGGTACTCACACAACAGATAGACTATCCTGTTATCAGTATTTCCCAAGGTGATTGTTTCACAGTCCATCAGACATCAGTGTCATTCGATGACGTCTCTCTCCAGACTTTGTTTTTTACAACCTCGCGGATTGTTCGATTATGCTTCCCGTAATTACAAAATGTTTCCTTTTTAATCGTGAGATGAACCGGAAAAATTAGAACCTGGGAAACAAATGGTTGATAGAATTAAGCCTTTAATTATTGTTTTTTTGTTTTGCACGAGGGCAACTTGCATCCTTGTTGGCGCCCTCTGGGTGGAGCACCGAGGGTTTTATTTATATATTGTGGGAAGTTATTAAATATAGGCAACGTTTAAAAAACAGCTAACTGCAAAACTGGAACTATCCTCGTATTCGATTCACTAATCTGGAGCTTGGACTATATTTATGCAAAAAACAAGGGGAAAGAAGTACTCAGATCATGTAACTATTTAAAATAAAAAATAAAGTAAAAGCTGCAAATAACCACAGAGTAATAAAGACAACTTCACTCATTAAGCAGAGAAAGGTTCTGTAAGTTATGATGTACTTTATATTCTCGGTAGTGTCTGGAAATCGTAACACCATCATAATTTATTTTTATTTTGATAGCTTTTATATTTTGTAGTAATGTATCTGAACACATTAGAGAGTAAAAAGTTACAAGTAACTCAAAATTGTACTTTGTGAGAACATAAAGCATCTTTCCGTGCCCGGTGTTTACAACAATAACTTTGTGTGTTATACTGTGCAGGCGTTATAAGACGTGTCCGTACATTTAAATGACATTTTCAAACATCCTGAAAGCGGCTGTTTTAACCGAGAGACGTTTGCAACGTGCGCAAACCCCGCACATCTCTGTCCTGCTGAGGAGCAGCGTCCTCGTTCTTACCTGGAATCAAGGTGACCTGGTTGGATGTTTAAAATTTTAAAAAAAGACGAGAGAGGAGCTTTTTAAACAACTGGAGAAGACTCCCTTGCCTTGTGTGGAACCTTCTTCTGTACGAGCCGACTGATTCACTCTGTTGCGTGCCACGAGGAGCCCAACTGTAAATGAATAAACGTAGCACGAGCAACTCAGGTTTCTATGAATCAAGACAAATGCATTTTTTTAGATATCTAAGAGGGAGAGAGGTGTACAAGAATAAAATAAGCCAACAGGATTGAGGAAGGTGAAGGCAGGACTCGGAGGAGGCTTTCCAGACAACCTGACGGCTCCATTTTGTCTTTTGTCTCATAAACGTCTCGTTTAGTTCAGACGGTCCGGAGGCGTCTTTGTCCTCGTGTAACGATCTTCCCTTTAAAACTCAAGTGGGCAGGCAGGAAGGTAAACTCATTTAAAAACCCTTATATTCAGACTGGTGTGGAGGTTTCAGCAGTGAAGAATTAAGCTTTTATTTTATTAATGCAGTTTTATGCAACAATCAAGGTCGGGGGAATCTGACTTTCTCGTGCCTGATGTGCTCCTAAAACACTGGATACTACCACTTCCCATAGTGCAACGGGGAAAAGGGAATATTGAATAGCTGCTAAGTGGACGACGTTTCTAGGAAATGATTGACCTGTGAACAAAGCTTAGTTTTGGGTGCCTGGCCCTTATTTAATACACACCATATTGCTGAACAAACCTCAACTGGAAGAGAACCCCAAAAAACCAGCTGAGCGAGCGAAAACTCAAAACAAACTCTGTCCTGGTCCTCCAAACAAATCCTGTAATTCTTTCTTGAATAGATTAGAAAACTTGCTCTCTGCTCTTCTGAATGTCGTCAACACATAAAGGTATTACATGCTCTATAGATTTCTTTTATATATATATATGAAATATATAAATTGTGTTTGCCTCGTCTATCGAGTACAGCTCTGGGATTACAGGAATGGGTAAAAGATTTGGTTTCTGTAATTATGAACGTGTGAATAGCTTTCTGTCTTCTTTCTTCTTCTTCTTCCTTTCTTCTTTGTCTCCATCACTCTTCTTCTTCTCTTCCTGACCTGTCAGCGTTCAGCCCTGCTGCTACCCAGGCTCTCTGTTTTTGTACTGCGCGGAGATTGACTTTCTATTAAAAACAAAATTTAAAAAATTTTTAAAGATAACAGCTGATCCAACGCCGTACTCTCATTGACAACTCATGGTTTGCCAGACGCTCAGATTTAAAAGGGTTTAAATCTCACCCAAATTAAAAAAGAAACTTTATATTCCTTTGTGGTGAAGTAAAGAAAGAAGAACTTTAATTTATTCCTTCATACGACACAGAAAAATAAATAGTTTCATTGGTGGAGTTACAACAACAACAACACTTTAAAAGGTCAGGAGGGTATGTCCCTTTAATGGACACAAGATCATGTTTCAACAAAACATACAATTACAAGAAACAAGGCTTTTCAAAAATAAAAGATAAAGATTGTTGTGTTTATATTTTCAATCGTGTGTCTTCGTCTTCGTCCAAGAAAGAATATTACAGGTTTCGGGTTTTGGTGTTTGTTTTTAATTTCTTTATTCCGGTACATAAAGAAAATGAAAACCTTTCTTCATTCAATTCTCACGGAGTTAATTCAGTGAAACAAAGGTCAGATCTTCTCAAACGTTCAGTGTTTTTCATCATCGTGCGTTGAGGTTTAAATGTTTTTCACTTGAAGAGTGACAGATCATGCGGGTTGAAACAGACAAGAATATATCTTTGACCGACAAAATCTTGAGAATAATAAACGAGTCCCAAATCTGATTTGTTTGTTGAGGGCGTTTAAAAACCAAAAAGTGAGAAACTTTAAAGAACTTCACTTAATTCATTATTTTTAAATGTCTCTTTTTGAGTCCACACTTTGGTATTTTTTACTTCTTAAAACAACTTAAATGATCGTTAAAGATTTTACAACATTGCAAAATGTAGCCGCGTGTTTCTCTGCTGAGCCAAATATATAACCATATCTTTAAACGGATTATTAGTTTTCCACATTCAGTCGCTGTTCTTTCTCGTTCGTCACATCTTAATTGTAGTTTGAATAAAAAAAGATTCTGGCACACTTCGACGTCCTTTTGACCATCTGAGTCGAAAAAGCTTCAGAAGAAAAAGACGAAGACTGTAGTTTTGTATAAAAAAACTTATTCCTGTAAACTGAATATGATCTGTCAGCTGGTTAAGATGGATACACAAACCTGCAGCTGTTCAGCCAAGATGGAAAGAAAGTCTGTTCAGGAAGAAAGATCTGTGAAGCATGGGTAGGAAGAAGTCTGTGACAGGAAGTAAGACGTGTTTGAAATGTGAAGAAAATGGGACTTTAAAGCAGCTTGCTGCCTGCAACATCGCTTTACATTTCCTCAGTGCCGTGAAGTGCATGGAGTTACTTCTTCTACTGCAGCTGGAATAAACTTGATCCAGAACATTACAGTGATTAAACCACACACACACACACACACAAAACAAAAAACCACACACTGAATGAAGAGAACAAAATAAGCACGAGCTTCTTTTACAACCTGGGTCTTATTTCATATTGGAGCATCATCACAAAGTAAAAAAGGTTTTGGTTGAGCTTTGAAGTGAGGATTTTCTGCTGTTTTAACGCCGTTATAAATCAATAATACATCAAAACCAAAAACATTACAGGACGTCACAAACCCAAAGGATAAACTGGGAAACGGTGCACAAAGGTCAACTTTTCCTTTACTGAAGTTGAACCAAGACCCAGTTAGGAACAAATTAATATTTCCTTCATCTGCCTCAACACACCAGTTACCGAAAAACGTTGTTCTCTCTGTGTGACGAAGACGAAAACTCCACAAGTTATATAAACAACTTGGACGTCAGCTCCGACCCTTCAAAGATGATGAAGATGTCACTGAGCTTCTGCTGCTTTTTATCTTAAACGCACTCAAAACAACACGTTGTCAGAAGTCGGAGGCGTCCGTGGCAAGTTTATCGGGCGTGGCGGAGACTCCCGCCCCTGCAGGTTGCTTCCATCAGACTCTGCCTTCTTGCTTGCTGTCGTTCTTCATGTGAACGTTCAGACCTCTTTCAGTCATTTTCGTAGATCTGACACCTGGGCGTCAGTAAGTAGGGTCGCCCACACACGCCGACGTGGCCTGACTGATCGGCCAGGTAACGACAGAGCGACGTGGAAGCCTTTGTTTGCAGATTTGTCGCAGCGGAGGGGATGAACGCCCCGGTGGCTCCTTCTCCAGTGTCTCCTCAGACCCCCACTGGGGCCTTTTGTAACCCGTCATCTCCGCCGGGCGAGGGAGGCAAGGTTGAACCGGCGTCCTGGTTGCGTGGCGGTTTTGTGTGTGCGTCCAGTTCGATCTGAGGACGAACCGACTGCTGGCACGACGAGCAAGAGAAAGTCTTCTTGCTCAGGAGGTGCATGAATGTGTGTTTTAAATGTACGGCCAACCGGCGGCTTTCTTTCTTGAACAAGCGGCCGGGCTGCGGCACAGCTGGTGCACATCAGCTGTTTTTATCGGAGCACAAAGTTCATCCCCATCACTCTCTGTTAGTCCTCTCCGAGCTCCCAGGCACGGCACACTATTGCTCACGACCCCTCTGCCTGCCTCAAACCTCCTGCAAGCTGCTTCACCTCCAGCTGCTTCCACCTCCTGCTGCTGTTCACCCTTCCAGGCTTGCTCACATCCTGCTGCTGCTTCACCTTCCCTGCTCTGCTTCACCTCCTGCTTCAACCTCCTGCTTGGCTTTCCACCCTCCAGCGCTTCACCTGCTGATGGGCTTCACCTTCCAGGCTGCTTCAACTCCTGCTGCTGGCCTTCCACTCCTGCTTTCACCCTGCTGCTGCTTCCACCTCCAGGCGCTGCTTCAACCTCCTGCTGCCGCTCACCCTGCTGCCGCTTCACCTCCTGCCGCTTCCCCCCCCACCCCCCCCCCCCACACCCAACCTCCTGCCGCTTTCCACCTTCCTTGCTGCTTCACTCCAGCTGCTTCACCTCCAGCGCTCACCTCCAAAGCTGCTTCACCTCTAGCTTCCTCTTCTGCCTCGGGCCCTCTGAAGGTCTGACCGGTTGGACATCAACGGGTTGGTAAAGGAGGCTCTGGCGCTCTCTCTCGCGGCAGGGATGGGTAATTATCGGCTTTTTGGCCGGGGGGAGGGATCGATCCACGGACACTTTTCGTGAACTGGTAGGCTCTCTCCCTCCTCTTTCTGGATTTGAATACTCCGGATGACGGTAAAACGCCGTCCCCTCTTCTCATCTCCCGGCCAACCTCGTTCCTCAGCAGGCATGGAGTACTCCACTCGTAGCCATGCAGCGTCTTTATCTCCGCCGATGTGGTGTCGGTCTATCCTCCACAAATGTTATATGTCCACCCGCCCCACGCCGTCCAGCTTCCATTTCCTGACCGACTGAGGAGGACGACGCTTTTCCTTGCAGGCCCAGCTGTGACCGCCCGAAGTGTGTTCAGCAGACAGTCCTAAAAAACACGAGAGAGAAAACTTATTGATTTGTTTGTTTTCAGGGACCAGAAACAACCCAACAAGAAATACAACACGATGTCTTTTAATCAATTCACAGAACGATATTTATTTTATTTCATTCATTGGCAAAATAAATATGTGCCCAATGTTTATTTAGAATAATCCCTGGGCCAATGTTGTTCTGTTATTGTTGTGTTTGTAATGTTTGTGTTTTCCTAGAGAGTGGAAAAGTAACTAATATGTAACAACACTGTTGGTAATTAATCTTTTCTTTCCCTCTTAGTTAAAAACAAATAAAAAAACAACAAAATTGCAGGGGATACCTTAAAAATATCCTATTTAAAATAGGGCTTTCATATGTTTGTCGCAAAATTCTTAATTTCAAACCAACAGTAAGAAAAGTATGTGAAGTTTAAAGTTCAAAGTGGAGTGAAGTATAATAGCAAAAATGTTGTACTTAAGTAGGAAAATTATATTACTGAGTAAATGGTAGTATTATAATATTCTGGTTGGAGGTGGCTCCAGAGAAGAAATCTTTTAAATAAAGGTGCACCTCACCATTGATCCTGCTGCTGAAGTCAGCCCAATCACGGACCAAAAACCGCAGCTAAAACGTTAAGCTTAGCAACAACGTAGCTAACGGGGGACTACAAAGTGTTTACAGTCCGAAATATATGTGATATTCTGCCTCCCTTGGCTATTTATCTGTAATAACAATGAGTTGAAAAGGCACATAACTGTTCGGGAAACACGAAGGATTAATTGAGTTTACTCGCTGGCAGGAGGTTAAAAAAGGTGTCGTTATGGAGCTCAGCTTCTCCAAAAGTCTATTTCTTTCTGGGAATACAAAACCACCAAACGGCTCCGCGGAGCGGACCTCGCTCCCTGGTTGGGGGCGGCGGAGGGATTACAGCTTGCCTCTGTAGCTTTTAACTGCCTGTTGTTGTTACATACATGGTTAAATTATTAAAAGAGGTAAAAAACAGTGGTTAAAATACTCCATTTGCAAGTAGAAGAATTAAGAATTAAAAAACTATTATTTTATTTTTATTATATGGAAATGGGAGCAAACTGTTGCAAAACGAATTTCCCCCAGTGGAATCAAATAATTATTGTGACATTCATGTACGTATCAGTTCATGTTGCTGGTTTAAAGGTGGAAGCTAATTTGAATGCTTTATTGCATCTAATATATTGTATAATAATTCGTCATATTTTATTTGTGAGAACATTTTAGCTATTAGTAATAAATGTAGTTGGAGTAAAAAAAAGTACAATTTGGCTTCTGCTTTTTTTTTTTGTGTTAGTGAGTACAAGTATTAAAGTTAGCATAACATTGTAAATAAATTCAAGAGTAAGAAACAAGCACCTCAAAATTGTTACTTAAGGTACAATACTTGAGTAAATGTACATGAATATATTCCACCCATTCTGGAGTTGTGCCTATTAAACATGAATGGAAGAAAATAACTTAAATAAAAATTATTTTATGTTTAAATATATAATAATACTGACACTTGGCCAACACACATGTAATTATCACCTTCATGATTTTCTATTTTCAGTAAAGGACTGACAAAAACAGAACTTGATTCGAATATTGTTTAGGCGTTTTATTTGCCGTTTTGCAGGTTATTGTCTTTTAACAAATCACCATATTACAATTAAAAGCAACGTGCGTTTGGTTTTTTGATGTTCTTGGGGCAGGGCCCACGCAAATGATGGGAGCAAACCGGGCGGAAAGGAGCGAATCAGTGGTTGACTAGCTAAGTTTTTTGTTACCGTTCAAGTCAATTAGATTCTGGACCTGGTGTACACAGTGAGTGTTTATTAACCGTGAGTCGTTTCTACCGAGCGGAATATAACGTGCGAGGCGTTGAAGAATATGCCCAAAAATAAAAGTAAGAGATGGAGGAAGTGTGTTTCTGTGATGTTAATTGTCTGTCCGAAGCCTCGCCGCGAAGAACCCACGCAGTTGAAAAAAAAAAACGTGATGAACTATGACCAGGCTAACGCTATGTTAGCAAACACCCAATTTTCATTTGTTTTATTAATTCTTTTATATTAACAACAAACGTTAGGAGTCTTCTACTCCGCTGTCCAGAGGGTGTCTGTGTGTAAAACGTACTCACCTAAAAGGTATAATTCGGCTCGAGGATAATAATAAAGTTAGTTTTAGGGCTTTAGAGGAAAGTTGTTGCAGAAACTTGTGACTGTACCCAGCTAATAGCAACATACTTGGCCGTTTTTTAATACCGCGGCTAGCTGACACAAGCTAACTAGTAGTTTGCTTTGTGGTTTAAAACCCCACCCCGGTGTGGCCGGTGGTGCGGTGGACGGTGACATCCTGTGACTTTATTTTACTTACATTAACCGCTGAATAAACGACAACAGGTAACTTGGGGCCTGTTATTTAAACTCATTTGATGAGTCTTATCTAATACTGTATGGTTTCTTAAATGTCACTTCGAATAAGCGGAGCTAGCTAGCAAGGGGTAAATTGAAAAACGTGTAAGCTACTGTTCTGTGTCATTTTAGTATGTCAGATCTTTTTTGTAAACGTAACTATACCACACTGTAAAACCAACATTACAAGTAAAAAGTCCGCATTGAGAATGTACTTCGTAAGGTACGTCAGTATAATCAGATAAAAAACTTAAGAGTATAAAAAAGTTAGTTTAGTCCTGGGGACTATACCCCCAATTGTTATAGGATTCGATTATTACAGATGGCATTATGTTGTGGAGGTGGAACTCATTTTGAACAAACAAAAAAAAAAACTATGAGTTTTCAATTATGGATTAATCTGCGTGATTATTTTCCTCATTACTAGATTAAATATTTGGTTTTAGGTTCCAAAGCTTTACTTTATGGGAATAGTTTTATTTAATTTTCAGTTACCACGCTGGTCTATCTGTGTGGGATTAAGTGTGGGTCAACTAGAAATTATACACAACGAGAAGTAGAGATCACAAGTTCCCTAAGGTCAGAGAATAGTATCTATATGATGATGAAATGAAAATGAATGGACAACATTAATGGTACGTTCTTGTCTTTTATAGGAAAGGGGAAGGAAAGAAAAATAAAATAGTCGACGTGGAAAGGAAAAGAAACGAAGAATGAGTCTGAGGACGAGGGGAGATGGTGTCAAAGAGGATGGACAGGGTGAGTACAGGGGGGAACCATTTCAGCTGCTGCCTGGAAAAGTTGCAACAAAACGATGGTTTTAACTAAAAGATCATTCTTTTCACTGGAGGCTGTGTGTTTAGTGATGTGCTGCTCAAAAAAGACAAGAATATATAAAACTGTTTGTATTGGGTCTTTGAATAAATCAACATGGGGTCAAAATTTGATGGAAACTGAAGTTCCCTGCCTGTTGTGGGTAGGATTAGATAAAATACAATTTCTGACCAAGCCCAATTTAATTAATTGGTGGGAACCCAAAAGCAGGGAAGGGAGAAATTCTGAGTTGAGCCTAAATTGCTCAGCCAATTCAACGGAAGAAGAGGGAAAGAAAGAAAGTGTTGGTAATACGGTAATTATAAAATTCATTCATCAATTGAACAGCAAAAATGAGGAGAAAAACTCTCTACAGAGCAGTGTGCAGGTGTATCTCACCTCTCTGCAGAGCAGTGTGCAGGTGTATCTCACCTCTCTACAGCAGTGTGCAGGTGTATCTCACCTCTCTGAAGAGCAGTGTGCAGGTGTATCTCACCTCTCTGCAGAGCAGTGTGCAGGTGTATCTCACCTCTCTGCAGAGCAGTGTGCAGGTGTATCTCTCTACAGAGCAGTGTGCAGGTGTATCTCACCTCTCTGCAGAGCAGTGTGCAGGTGTATCTCTCTACAGAGCAGTGTGCAGGTGTATCTCACCTCTCTGAAGAGCAGTGTGCAGGTGCATCTCACCTCTCTACAGAGCAGTGTGCAGGTGTATCACACCTCTCTGCAGAGCAGTGTGCAGGTGTATCTCACCTCTCTGCAGAGCAGTGTGCAGGTGTATCTCACCTCTCTGCAGAGCAGTGTGCAGGTGTATCACACCTCTCTACAGAGCAGTGTGCAGGTGTATCTCACCTCTCTGCAGAGCAGTGTGCAGGTGTATCTCACCTCTCTGAAGAGCAGTGTGCAGGTGTATCTCACCTCTCTGCAGAGCAGTGTGCAGGTGTATCTCACCTCTCTGCAGAGCAGTGTGCAGGTGTATCTCTCTACAGAGCAGTGTGCAGGTGTATCTCACCTCTCTGCAGAGCAGTGTGCAGGTGTATCTCTCTCTACAGAGCAGTGTGCAGGTGTATCTCACCTCTGAAGAGCAGTGTGCAGTGCATCTCACCTCTCTACAGAGCAGTGTGCAGGTGTATCACACCTCTCTGCAGAGCAGTGTGCAGGTGTATCTCACCTCTCTGCAGAGCAGTGTGCAGGTGTATCTCACCTCTCTGCAGAGCAGTGTGCAGGTGTATCTCACCTCTCTGCAGAGCAGTGTGCAGGTGTATCACACCTCTCTACAGAGCAGTGTGCAGGTGTATCTCACCTCTCTGAAGAGCAGTGTGCAGGTGTATCTCACCTCTCTGCAGAGCAGTGTGCAGGTGTATCTCACCTCTCTGAGAGCAGTGTGCAGGTGTATCTCACCTCTCTACAGAGCAGTGTGCAGGTGTATCTCACCTCTCTACAGAGCAGTGTGCAGGTGTATCTCACCTCTCTACAGAGCAGTGTGCAGGTGTATCTCACCTCTCTACAGAGCAGTGTGCAGGTGTATCTCACCTCTCTGCAGAGCAGTGTGCAGGTGTATCTCACCTCTCTACCGAGCAGTGTGCAGGTGTATCTCACCTCTCTGAAGAGCAGTGTGCAGGTGTATCTCACCTCTCTGCAGAGCAGTGTGCAGGTGTATCTCACCTCTCTGCAGAGCAGTGTGCAGGTGTATCTCTCTACAGAGCAGTGTGCAGGTGTATCTCACCTCTCTGCAGAGCAGTGTGCAGGTGTATCTCTCTACAGCAGTGTGCAGGTGTATCTCACCTCTCTGAAGAGCAGTGTGCAGGTGTATCTCACCTCTCTGCAGAGCAGTGTGCAGGTGTATCTCTCTACAGAGCAGTGTGCAGGTGTATCTCACCTCTCTACCGAGCAGTGTGCAGGTGTATCTCACCTCTCTGCAGAGCAGTGTGCAGGTGTATCTCTCTACAGAGCAGTGTGCAGGTGTATCTCACTCTCTACAGAGCAGTGTGCAAGGCAAGGTGTATCCACCTCTCTACAGAGCAGTGTGGCAGGTGTATCTCACCTCTCTACAGAGCAGTGTGCAGGTGTATCTCCCTCTCTACAGAGCAGTGTGCAGGTGTATCTCACCTGAAGGTGTTGTTATGGTATAAAGTCCGGTTCTTTACTTCCCTTCATGCGTAACGACGACGTCGTGGAAGAAAAGAAACACAAGGAGATGCATTGAGAAGTGATTTAGGTTGAATCTTAAAGTTCATCTCTGAAGGAACAGTTGATCCTTGAACACCTGACTTCCTGTGTGCAGGTGGTGCACAGAGACCTGAAGCCCAGTAACATCCTCTACGTGGACGAGAGCGGGAACGCAGAGTCCATCAGGATCTGCGACTTCGGTTTCGCCAAACAGCTGAGAGCAGAGAACGGGCTGCTGATGACGCCGTGCTACACCGCTAACTTCGTCGCACCCGAGGTACGAGATCTTTAACCTCCGTCTGCATCCTCATCATCATCATCATCATCATCATCATCATCATCATCATCATCATGGTCGCTCTTATTCATCATGTGACTCCAAATGGCAGTGAATCAAATTAAACTGAAATTACGTATTAATGTTTGCACACACGTACGGGAATCTTTCAGTGTCTCTTGATTTAATTTCTATTCTTTGGGTCATAAATAATTTATAATTAATTAATTAATTATAATATAATTATATAATAATATAATTTTATAATTAATCCATCATAATAAAATAGAATTATCTAATAATAGAATTTATAATTAATTAATTATAATATAATAGAATTATATAATAATATAATTTATAATTAATTATAATATAATAGAATTATATAATAATATAATTTATAATTAATTAATTAATTATAATATAATATATTATTATATTAATTAATTTGATTAACAAAAGGAAACTTTTATTTATGCAAAACTTGCACAAATAACATTTTTTAACTAAAAGTATTTCTTAAGTTCTCAGTGACTTTGAGAATAACTTAATAAAGTTCAAGTAATACAAAATTAAAATGCTGCTTGTCACATAAATAATTTGTATTTGTCAGAAATAAAGAAATATGCACAAAATAACTCATAAAATGCAGTTTTTGGTTGATTTGTCTAAATACTGCAGAAGGTGCAGAAGCCGTTAGCTGCCGTGTGAGAACAGATGTTTGTATCAATGAACTGAAACAGTTTGTTTACATGAAGCTGATGTTGTCTTGTGTTTGTGTTCAGGTGTTGAGAAGCAGGGTTACGATGCCGCCTGTGACATCTGGAGCCTGGGAGTCCTGCTCTACACGATGCTAACGGGGTGAACACCTTCACTGTACAATATTCAGATAAAGAATCTCATGAATGCGTTCTGATTAGTGACCAACGGTGCTGAGGATTACACGCTGCAGTAAACCTCAGCCTGTAACTCAGAGGTTAGAATAATAACAGAGAAGCTTTGTTGTCTTTACACAATCTGCTTTTCATTCAAGGTCTTTTATATCTGAACAAGAAACCTGACAATGACTGGATTTAATATTTATTTAGAACTTTAATTGAATTAGTTGTACGAGTGTGTTTGTGTGTGTTATATGAGATGAATGTTTTTTCTACATGGTGAAAAGACACATACATGTAATAAAACTAAACTAAAAGTATCTAAATGTGAATCTTTTCTCCAGTTTCACCCCCTTCGCTAACGGTCCAGAGGACCGCCGGAGGAGATTTTGGCTCGTATCGGCAGCGGGAAGTTCTCCCTCACTGGAGGATACTGGAACTCCGTCTCTGCTGAGGCCAAGGTGGAGAAGTGACACTCATCACTGAGGGGAACTAACATGATATACTTCTTTATACTTCCTCCACTTCATCTCAGAGGTGTTGCACCACTACATGTGTGTGTAAGTGACTGAAGGACCGAGTGTTCCAGGAAGTGTTTAAAAGCCTCTTGATCAGCTGGAAGATGAGACAAAGATACAAAAACATGATCTTATAGAATCTGATGCAGCTTGTAGATTAAACTACCAACAGATGTAAAGGAGGGGAAACATCTGCAGCAGGAACATGTAACACACACATTATGTAACACACCACATTAATGTAACACACACATTAACTGTACACACACACATGAATGTAACAGGAACATGTAAACACACATTAATGTAGCAGGAACATGTAACACACACATTAATGTAATGTAAACACACCATTAATGTAACCACAGCACTTGAATGTACACAACACAGCGACATGAAATGTAATCAGGAACATGTAACACACCATTAATGGTAGCAGGGAACATGTTAACAACCAACATTAATGTAATGTAACACACACATTAATGTAACACCACATTAATTGTAACACACACATTAATGTTACAGAACAATGTAACAACATCACATTAATTAATGTACACACACATTAATGTAACACACACAATTAGATGTAAACACACAACACACATTAATGTAACAGGAAACATGTAACACACACATTAATGTAACAGGAACATGTAACACACACATTAATGTAACCAGGAACATGTAACACACACATTAATGTAACAGGAACATGTAACACACACATTAATGTAACAGGAACATGTAACCACACATTAATGTAACAGGAACATGTAACACACACCTTAATGTAACATGAACATGTAACACACACATTAATGTAACAGGAACATGTAACACACACATTAATGTAACAGGAACATGTAACACCACACATTAATGTAACAGGAACATGTAACACACACATTAATGTAACAGGAACATGTAACACACACATTAATGTAACAGGAACATGTAACACACACATTAATGTAACAGGAACATGTAACACACACATTAATGTAACAGGAACATGTAACACACACATTAATGTAACAGGAACATGTAACACACACATTAATGTAACAGGAACATGTAACACACACATTAATGTAACAGGAACATGTAACACACACATTAATGTAACAGGAACATGTAACACACCATTAATGTAACAGGGAACATGTAACACACACATTAATGTAACAGGAACATGTAACACACACATTAATGTAACAGGAACATGTAACACACACATTAATGTAACAGGAACATGTAACACACACATTAATGTAACAAGGAACATGTAACCATTAATGTAACACACACATTAATGTAACAGGAACATGTAACACACACATTAATGTAACAGGAACATGTAACACACACATAATGTAACAGGACATGTAACACACACATTAATGTAACAAGGAACATGTAACACACACATTAATGTAACAGGAACATGTAACACACACTTAATGTAACAGGAACATGTAACACACAACATTAATGTAACAGGAACATGTACCACACACATTAATGTAACAGGGAACATGTAACAAACACATTAATGTAACAGGAACATGTAACACACCACATTAATGGTAACAGGAACATGTAACACACACACATTAATGTAACAGGAACATGTAACACACACATTAATGTAACAGGAACATGTACCACACCAATTAATGTAACAGGAACATGGTAACACACCATTAATGTAACACACATTAATGTAACAGGAACATGTAACACACATTAATGTAACAGGAACATGTAAACCACCATTAAGAACACACATTAATGTAACAGGAACATGTAACACACACATTAATGTAACAGGAACATGTAACACACATATTAATGTAACAGGAACATGTAACACACATTAATGTAACACAACACATTATGTAACAGAACATGTAACACACATATTAATGTAACATGAACATGTAACAACACATTAATGTAACACACACATTAATGTAACAGGAACATGTAACACACATATTAATGTAACAGGAACATGTAACACACATTAATGTAACACACACATTAATGTAACAGGAACATGTAACACACACATTAATGTAACAGGAACATGTAACACACATATTAATGTAACAGGAACATGTAACACACACATTAATGTAACAGGAACATCAGCTATAATATAAAACATTTACTGCACATTCAGTACTTTTATGTATGTACTTTAACTACAATAGGATATAAAGGAGGTAAAAACATCTACATTGTAACATTGTGTGACCTCTGACCCCCCCCCCCCTCAGGATTTAGTGTCCAAGATGCTGCACGTGGACCCTCACCGGCGGCTGACGGCAGGTCAGGTCCTCCGACACCCCTGGGTGACACACCGAGACCAGCTGCCCAAATACACCCTCAACAGACAGGACGCGCCGCACCTGGTGAAGGTATTTCATCACGAGTGTTTGTGCTGAACAATAAAAGCGTTTAGATGCGAGAGAGAAGTTCTCTCCGTTTGTAGAGATTTGTCCTAAAAACATTTGATTTGGACTCAGGTAATTAATGACATTGATGGTATCTGTTGTGATTATACAACGTGAATTTATCTTTCAAGTTGCTTGTTCAGATTATTGGATTATCACAGTCTCTGTGTCGTCCTCCAGGGTGCGATGGCCGCCACCTACTCGGCGCTCAACAGGAACGTCCCCCCGGTGCTGGAGCCGGTGGGCTGCTCCACTCTGGCCCAGCGGAGGGGGATGAAGAAGATCACCTCCACCGCTCTGTGACCTTTGACCTCCCTCACCTCTCAACTCTGACCTCGCTCTGACCTCCACCGGACCCCCCCCCCCCCCCCCACCCCCAGCCTCTTCCTGTTTCTGGTCTGGGGGGACAGACTACTGATGGACCCAGGAACCGCTAAACGCCAAATAGGAACGCAGAGACCACCGCCCCCGCTCCCAGCCCCGCCCTCCGTCCTGCACCTTAACGGACTCTTCTGATTGGCTGGTTATCTCTCAGCGTCACCGAGCTGTGATGAAAACCTGTTCCTGTCTTTGCTTCGGACAATCAGCGGCGCCCTCGCAGACCCGGAGACGGAGCGCGCGTCAAGAGAATAAAAGTACTGTATTTATTTACTTCGGGGGAAATCTGAACACAGGAACACGGTAATCTAACGTCTGCTTTCAAAGCGCTGGGGTCGTTGTTATTATATCGTTGTGACGCTTCTGTAGATCCGATATTTAAACCTCAAGTAGCCTCCGAGATCTCGGCGTCTGCAGAGACGCAGCCTCGGCCTCAAAGTGTTTAAGATTCGCCTGCAGAAATGAAAAATCAAGACTTATGAAAGGGGACGTGCACCATGTTGTATTCGGGTCATTGTAGGTCGAACAGAATAATTACGGAGCCGGGGGAGGGGGGGGATACTCCTACACACAATATTTACATTCACTCGAAGAGAAACCTGAATATTAACAGAACTCGCCATCTGCTCCGTAATTATTCACTTTTTTAATCGTACAATGGCGTTAATATGGCGTCGTGGAAACATTTACTTCAATCTAAGTTCGCACTTGATGTTTTTGGGATAAAGAAAAGACTCTCAGGAGCATGCTTTTGTTTTGAAAATGTATTGTGTACGTCTCACACACAGAGAGACTTCCTGTTATCAGTATTTCAAGGTGATGTGTTCACAGTCCATCAGACATCAGTCATTCGATGACGTATCTCTCCAGACTTTGTTTTAAACCTCGCGATGTTTAGATTCTTCCCGTAATGTACAAAAATGTTTCCTTTAATCGTGAGATGAACCCGAAAATTAGAACCTGGGAACAAATGTTGATTAAGATTAAGCCTTAATATTGTTTTTTTTGTTTTGCACGAGGCAACTTTGCATCCTGTGGCGCCCTCTGGTGGCAGCACGAGGGTTTATATATGTGGAAGGTATTTAAAATTATGCAACGTTAAAACAGTAAACTGCACAATCTGGACTATCCTCGTATTCGATTCACTAATCTGGAGCTTGGAACTAATTTATGCAAAAAACAAGGTGGAAGAAGTACTCAGATATGTAACTATTAAATAAAATAAAGTAAAAGCTGCAATACCACAGAGTAATAAATACACTTCGCTCATTAAGCAGAAAGGTCTGTAATGTATATAATGTACTTTATATTCTGCGGGGTAGGTCGATAGTAACACATCATAATTTATTTTATTTGATAGCTTTTTATATTTTGTAGTAATTATCTGAAACAATTAGAGAGTAAAAGTATCAAGTAACTCAAATTGTACTTTGTGAGAACATAAAGCATCTTTCCGGCCCGTAAAACAATAACTTTGTGTGTTATATGTGCAGCTTTAAGACGTGTCCGTACATTTAAATGACATTTCAAACATCCTGAAAGCGGCTTTAACTCGAGGAGACGTTTGCACGTGGCCGCACATCTCTGTCCTGCTGAGGAGCAGCGTCCTCGTCTTACCTGGAATCAAGGTGACCTGGTTGGATGTTTAAATTTAAGAAAAGACGAGAGAGCTTTTAAACAATCTGAGAAGACTTGACCTTGTGTGACCTTCTTCTGTACGAGCCGACTGATCATCTCTGTGCGTGCCGCAGACGGGAGCCCAACTGTAAATAATTAAACGTACGAGCAACTCAGGTTTCTATGAATCAAGACAATGCATTTTTTTAATATATCTAAGAGGAGAGAGGTGTACAGAGAATAAAATAAGCACACAGATGTGAGGAGGTGAGCAGGACTCGAGGAGGCGTTTATCAGACAACCTGACGGCTCCATTTTGTCTTTTGTCTCAAACGTCTCGTTTAGTTTCAGACGTCCGGAGGCGTCTTGTCTTCGTGTAACGATCTTCCCTTTAAACTCAAAGTGGAGCAGGAAGGTAAACTCATTTAAACACCTTTATATTCAGAACTGTTGGAGGTTCAGCAGTGAAGAAATTAAAGGCTTTATTTATTAATGCAAGTTTATGCAAAATCAGAGGTCGGGGGAATCCTGACTTCTCGTGCCTGATGTGCTCCTAAAACACTGGATACTACACTTCCCATAGTGCAACAGGGGAAAGGGAATATTGAATAGCTGCTAAGTGGAAGACGTTCTAGGAAATGATTGACCTGTGAAACAAAGCTTAGTTTTGGGTGCACTGGCCCTTTAATTACAACACACATATTCGCTGAACAAACCTCAGACTGAAGACAACCAGCGAGCACGAAACTCAAACAAACTCTGTCCTGCGTCCTCCAAACATCCTGTAATCTTTCTGTGAATGATTAGAAACTGCTTCCTCTGCTCTTCTGAATGTGCGTCAACATAAAGGGATTACTGCTCTATAGATTTTCTTTTATATATAATATGAAATATATAAATGTTGTTTGCCTCGTCTATCGATGTACAGCTCTGGGATAAAGGAATGTAAAAGGATTTGTTTTCTGTAATTATGAACTGGGGAATAGCTTTCTTCTTCTTCTTCTTCTTCTTCTCTTTCTTCTTGTCTCCATCCTCTTCTTCTTCTCTTCCTGATCCTGTCAGCGTTCAGCCCTGCTGCTACGCCAGCTCTCTGTTTTTGTACCTGCAGCGAGAGTTGGACTTTCTATTAAAAACAATAAAAAGGATAATCAGCTGATCACACGCCGACTCTCATTGAACAACTCATGGTTTGCAGACGCTCAGATTTTAAAGGGTAAATTCACCCAAATTACAAAAGAAACTTTATATTCCTTTGTGGTGAAGTAAGAAAGAAAGAACTTTATTTATTCCTTCATACGACACAGAAAATAAAGAGTTTCATGGTGAGTACAACAACACAACACTTTAAAGGTCAGAGGTATGTCCCTTTAATGACACAAAGATCATGTTACAACAAAACATACAAATTACAAAGAACAAGCTTTTCAAAAATAAAAAGATTGTTGTGTTTATATTTTCAATCGTTGTTTCTTCGTCCAAAAGAAGAATATTCACGGTTGGTTTGTTTTTATTTCTTTATTCCGGTTACATAAAGAAATGAAACCTTTCTTCATAATCTCACGGATTAATTCAGTGAACAAAGTGTCAGATCTTCTCAACGTTCAGTGTTTTCATCATCGTGCGTTGAGTTAAATGTTTTCACTTGAAGATGTGACAGATCATCGCGTGAAGACAGAAAATATATCTTTGACCACAAAATCCTTGTAAATAATAAAACGAGTCCAAAGTATCTGATTTGTTTTGAGGGCGTTAAAACCAAAAAGTGAGAAACTTTAAATGAACTTCACTTAATTCATTATTTTAAATGTCTCTTTGAGTCCAAACTTTGGTATTTTTTACTTCTTAAACAACTTAAATGATCGTTAAAGATTTAAAACAATTCAAATGTAGCCGCGTGTTCTTCCTGCTGAGCCAAATATATAACATATCTTTAAACGGATTAGAGTTCCACAGTTCAGTCGCTGTTCTTCTGTTCGTCACATCTTTAATTGTAGTTTGAATAAAAAAGATTCTGCACACTTCGACGTCCTTTTGACATCTGAGCATCGAAAGCTTCAGAAGAAAAAGACGAGACTGTAGTTTCTGTAAAAACGTATTTCTCTGTACTGACAGATCTGTCAGCTGGTAGAAGCTGGAGACACTAAACCTGCAGCTGTTCAGTCCAAGATGGAAAGAAGTCTGTGGACAGGAAGTAGAAGTCTGTGGACAGGAAGTAGAAGTCTGTGGACAGGAAGTAGACGTGTATGAAATGTGAGAAAATGGGACTTTAAAGCAGCTGCTGCCTGCAAACATCGCTTTACATTCTCCTCAGTGCCGTGAAGCTGCATGAGTTACTTTCTTCTACTGCAGCTGGAATAACTTGATCACAGAACATACAGTATATAAACACACACACACACACACACACACACACACACTAATGAAGAAGAACAAATAGAGCACGAGCTTCTTTTACAACCTGGGTCTTATTCATATTGGAGCATAATCACAAAAGTAAAAATGTTTTGGTTTGAGCTTGAAGTGAGGATTCTGCTGTTTAAACGCCGTTATAAATCATAATACATCAAAACCAAACATTTACAGACGTCACAAGATAAACTGGAACGGTGCACAGAAGGTCAAACTTTTCCTTTACATGAAGTTGAAACAAGACCCAAGTTATGAACAAATTAAATATTCCTTCAGCTCTCTCAACAACAGCCAGTTACCGAAACGTTTTGTCCTCGTGTGACGAAGACAGAAAACTCCACAAGTTATAAACAACTTGACGTTCAGCTCCGACCCGTCAAAGATGATGAAGAGGTCACTGAGCTTCTGCTGCTTTAATCTTAAACGCACAAAACAAAACGTGTCAGAAGTCGGAGTCGTCCGTGGCAGAGTTATCGGCGTTGGCGGAGACTCCCGCCGCCTGCAGGTTGCTTTCATCAGACTCCTGCTTCTTCTTCTTGCTGTCGTTCTTCATGTGAACGTTCAGACCTCTTTCAGTCATTTCGTAGATCTGACACCTGGCGCAGTAGTAGGGCGACACGCCGACGTGCCTGAACTGATCGGCCAGGTACGACACGAGCGACGTGAAGCCTTTGTTGCAGATGTCGCAGCGAGGGATGACGCCCCGGTGCTCCTTCTCCAGGTGTCTCCTCAGACCCCACCTGGAGCCTTTGTACCCCGTCATCTCCGCCGGGCAGAGGAGGCAGGTGAACACGGCGTCCTGGTTGGCGTGGCGTTTTGTGTGTGCGTCCAGTTCGATCTGAGAGCGAACCGACTGCTGGCACGACGAGCAGAAGAACGTCTTCTTGGCCTCCAGGAGGTGCATGTGTTTTAAATGTACGGCCAAACCGGCGGCTCTCTTGAACAAGCGGCCGGGCTGCGGGCACAGCGTGCACATCAGCTGTTTTTTATCGGAGCCCAAGTTCATCCCCATCACTTCTCTGTAGTCCTCTCCGAGCTCCAGCACGCACTTATTGCTCACGACCTCCTGCTGCTTCACCTCCTGCTGCTGCTTCACCTCCTGCTGCTGCTTCACCTCCAGCTGCTTCACCTCCTGCTGCTTCACCTCCAGCTGCTTCACCTGCTGCTGCTGCTTCACCTCCAGCTGCTTCACCTCCTGCTGCTTCACCTCCTGCTGCTTCACCTCCTGCTGCTGCTTCACCTCCAGCTGCTTCACCTCCTGCTGCTGCTTCACCTCCTGCTGCTGCTTCACCTCCTGCTGCTGCTTCACCTCCTGCTTCACCTCCTGCTGCTTCACCTCCAGCTGCTTCACCTGCTGCTGCTTCACCTCCAGCTGCTTCACCTCCAGCTGCTTCACCTCCTGCTGCTTCACCTCCAGCTGCTTCAACTCCAGCTGCTTCACCTCCAGCTGCTTCACCTCCTGCTGCTTCACCTCCTGCTGCTTCACCTCCAGCTGCTTCACCTCCAGCTGCTTCACCTCCTGCTGCTTCACCTCCAGCTGCTTCACCTCTAGCTTCCTCTTCTGCCTCGGCCTCTGAGGTCTGACCGGTTTGGACATCACGGGTAAAGGAGCTCTGGCGCTCTCTCTCGCCGCAGGATGGTTAATTATCGGCTTTTTGGCCGGGAGCGATCGATCCACGGACATCGTGAACTGGTAGCTCTCTCCCTCCTCTTCTGGATTTGAATACTCGATGACGTAAACGCCGTCCTCCTCTTCCTCTCCGGCAACCTCGTCCTCAGCAGGCATCGAGTACTCCACCTCGTAGCACACTGCAGCGTCTTTATCCTCCGCGATGTGCGTGTCGTCTATCCTCACAACTGTTATCTGGTCCAACCCGCCCACGCCGTCCCAGCTTCCATTTCCTGACCCGACTGAGGAGGACGACGCTTTTCCTGCAGGCCCAGCTGTGACCGCCGAGTGTTCAGCAGACGTCTAAACACGAGAAAACATTATTGATTTTGTGTTTTCAGGGACCAGAAACACCCAACAGAATACACACGATGTCTTTAATCAATCAACAGACGAATAGTTCGAAATATTTCTATGATTAATTAATAATTGAATCATCAATGTTATGCAAAAAGAGTAAAGTTGTGTTTTTCATTTTTATTCATGTATTTATTTGCCAATGTTATTTAGGAATATCCCTGCAATGTTATGTTCTGTTATTGTTGTGTTTGTATGTTTTGTGTTTTCCTAGAGAGTGAAAGTAACTAATATGTAACAACACTGTTGGATATTAATCTTTCTTTCCCTCTTCAGTTAAAAACAATAAAAACACAAAATTGCAGGGATACTTAAAATATCCTATTTTATAGGCTTTCATATGTTTTGTCTGCAAAATCCTTAATTTCTAACAACAGTAACAAATGTTGTGAAGTTCAAGTTCAAAGTGGAGTTGAAGTATAAATAGCAAATGTGTACTTAAGTAGCCTATATTACTTGAGTAAATGTAGTATATAATATTCTGTTGGAGTGGCTCCAGAGAGAATCTTTTAAATAAAGGTGCACTCACCATGATCCTGCTGCTGAAGTCAGCCATCACGACCAAACCGCAGCTAACGTTAGCTTAGCAACAACGTAGCTAACGGGACTACAAGTTTACAGCCGAATATATGTGATATTCTGCCTCCCTTGGCTATTTATCTGTAATAACAATGAGTTGAAAGGCACATTAAATGTTCGGAAACAGAAGATAATTGAGCTTTACTCGCTGCAGGAGGTTAAAAGGTGTCGTTCTGGAGCTCAGCTTCTCCAAAATGTCTATTTTCTTTCTGGGAATACAAAACACCAACGGCTCCGCGGAGCGACCTCTGCTCCCTGGTGGCGCGGAGGGATACAGCTGCCTCTGTAGTACTGCTGTTGTTGTTACATACATGGTTAAAAGAGGTAAACAGTGGTAAAATACTCCATTGCAAGTAGAAGAATAATATTAAAAAATATTATTTTATTTTTATTATATGAAATGGAGCAACTGTAGCAAAACCCGATTTCCCCCAGTGGATCAATAATTATTGTTACATTCATGTAGTATCAGTCATGTTGCTGGTAAAGGTGGAGCTAATTTGAATGCCTTTATTGCATCTTAATATATTGTATAATAATTCGTCATATTTTATTTGTTGATAACATTTAGTATTTAGTAATAAATGTAGTGGAGTAAAAAGTACAATATTGGCTTCTGATTTGTAGTGAAGTACAAGTATAAAGTAGCATAACATGTAAATACTCAAGTAAAGAACAAGCACCTCAAAATTGTACTTAGGTACAATACTTGAGTAAATGTACATGATTATATTCCACCATTCTGGAGTTGTGCATTAACATGAATGGAAGAAAATAACTAAATAAAAATATTTTATGTTTAAATATATAATATACTGACACTGCCACACACATGTATTATCACCTTCATGATTTCTATTTCAGTAAAGGATCTGACAACAGCACTTGATTCGAATATTGTTTTTAGGCGTTTTATGCCGTTTTGCAGGTTATTGTCTTTGTAACAATCACCTATTACAATAAAGCAACGTGGTTTTGAATGTCTTGGCAGGCGCATGCGCACACCGGCGGAGCGAATCAGTGGTGACTAGCTAGTTTCTTGTTACCGTTCAGTCAATTTAGATCTGACTGTTGTACACAGTTATTGTTTATTAACCGTGAGTCGTTTCTACCGAGCGGAATTAACGTGACCGAGGCGTGAAAGAATATGCCCAAAAATAAAGGTAAGAGATGGAGGAAGTGTGTTTCTGTGATGTTAATTGTCTGTCGAGCCCGCCGCGAAGACACACGCAGTGAAAACGTGACTCTGACCAGCTAACGCTAGTTAGCAACACCAATTTTTCATTTGTTTTATTAAATCTTTTATTAACACAAACGTAGGAGTCTTCTACTCCGCTGTCAGAGGTGTCTGTGTGTAACGTACTCACTAAACGGTAATTCGGCTGAGATAATAATAAAGTTAGTTTAGGCTAGAGAAAGTTGTTGCAGACTTTGTGCCTGCTACCCAGCTAATAGCTAACATACTTGGCCGTTTAATACCGCTGCTAGCTGACACAGCTAACTAGCTAGTCGCTTGTGGTTAAACCCCACCCCGGTGTGGCCGGTGACATCTGTGACTTTTATTTTACTTACATTAACCGCTGATAACGACAACCAGGTAACATTGGGCCTGTTTATTAAACTCATTTGATGATCTTATCTAATACATGTATGGTTTCTAAAATGTCACTTCGATAAGCGAGCTAGCAAGGTAACTGAAACGTTAGCTACTGTTCTTGTCATTTAGTATTCAGATCTTTTTTGTAAAAGTACTAATACCACACTGTAAAACACATTACAAGTAAAAGTCCTTCATTGAGAATGTTACTTCAGTAAAGGTACGTCAGTATAATCAGATAAAAACTTAAGAGTATTAAAAGTAGTATAGTCCCCTGGGACTATACAATTGTATATGATTCAGATTATTACAGATGCATTATGTTGGTGGAGGTGGAACTCATTTTGAACTATGAGTTTTCATTATGGATTAATCTGCTGATTATTTTCCTCATTACTAGATTAAATATTTGGTTTAGGTTCCAGCTTTACTTTATGGAATAGTTTTATTTATTTCATTTACACGCTGGTTATCTGTGGATTAAGTGTGTCAACTAGAAATATACACAACGAGAAGTAGATGATCACAGTTCCCTAAGTCAGAGAATAGTATCTATATGATGATGAATGAATGAATGGACAACATTAATTGGTATCTTTCTGTCTTTATAGGAAAGGGAGGAAAGAATCGTCGACGTGGAAAGAACGAGAATGAGTCTGAGAAGAGGGAGCTGGTGTTCAAAGAGGATGGACAGGGTGAGTACGGGAACCATTTTCAGCTGCTGCCTGGAAAGTTGCAACAAAGATGGTTAACTAAAGATCCATCTTTTCACTGGAGGCTGTGTGTTTAGTGATACTGCTTCAAAAGACACAGAATAAAACTGTTTGTATTTGGTCTGAATAAATCAACATGGGTCAACTGATGAAACTGAAGTTCCTGTTGTTGGTAGATAAATACAATTCTGACCAGCAATTTAATTAATTGGTGAAAAGCAGGGAAATCTTGAGTTGAGCCTAAATGCTCAGTCAATCAACGGAGAAAGTGTTGGTAATATAATAATTCATTCATCAATTTGAAGCAAAGAGGCAGAACATTCCCTCGGCGACTTGGTGTCTAAAATATATTCTGGTTTCCTTCTATGATTTCTTTGGGTTTTGACTTTTGGTTGCACAAAACAAGCAATTTGAAGTCGCCATGCTGAGCGTAGGTGATCCCGATTGTGATGAGCATTTTTTATAGACTAAACAATTAGTTGGTTAATATCGCTGTTGGCAGACTAACGCATGATGAAAATAATTAGTCTGTCATTCATCCTGACAAAATGTCGAACATGTCTTCTCAGATGAAAAGCTCCAACAACTATATCATTTCACCCGCCGTGTGGAGCGTTAAAAACAAATCTGGTTAGAGGAAGAGTTTGCGATTTACAAGAGCTTCAGATATAATCTAATAGATAATCAAACGTAACCGTCTGTTACCTGTCATGAATGTTGCCGAGTCAAAAACCTTAAAGCTGAAACGGACGATCTGCATTCAGATCACGTTTGGAGAAATAGTTTCAGTAGCGAAGGATTTTTTGACAAGCCGCAGACATTGTTACCGAGATGGTACCGACAGCTTCGACTGCAGTGCTCATTGCTGCCAAAGTGTGTGTGTGTGTGTGTGTGTGTGTGTGTGTGTGTGTGTGTGTGTGTGTTGTGTGTGTGTGTTGTGTGTGGGCTCTGCTGGGGCCAGGAACACCGTCAGGTAGTGAAGGCAAGTCGTACTGAATGCACACAGTCTGGTTTAAAGGTACACATGTTGTGATCACCTCGAAGCCTTCTCAGAATCTTTCTGCAAATCCTCTCAATTTGATGTAAATCACATTTACTGTATTATAATGGCAGTTAAACATTTCTGACTAATCTAAGCACTTTAAGTAATTGTGAACATAATTGGGCTGTTCATGGATATCATGTGTTTTGAAGATGAGGGTTTGGCTGTTTCCACGTGTTGTATGCGCTTCACTTTCCTACAACAGTAGAACCTTCCCATTCAGAAGCCTTGCTGAGGCCCGCGGCTCTTTGTGCCTTCATCTTGCACTTTCACGCTAAATTCTATTTCCAGATTCACAGGAACATTAAGTTAATGTTGGCGGACACGTTAGGTTTAACCTATTAATAATTATCTACCATGATGGCGAGCTAGACGCGTTTTTCAAGTCACTCTTGTGGATATTCATGGTTATCCCGATAATGGACATTCACCACAATCAACTTATTCAGAGTGTTTTTTAAACCCTGTCCCGTCCCATCAGTACTTGGTACTTGCGGTTTTGTTGGTAAAGCAGAAACTTGGTGAATGTAAATCTTATTTTAAGATCCTTTGTTCAGTGTATCCGCTTGATTAACCTGCTTTGCTCTCCTGGGTCCTCCAGAATATGCTCAGGTGATCAAAATGCTGGGGAATGGACGTCTGGAGGCCATGTGCTTTGATGGAACCAAGCGGCTTTGCCACATCAGAGGAAAACTCCGGAAAAAGGTAGGAATGTCCCGACCGTCCCCTCGCACCTTTTCCCCCCCGACCAGCACACACGGGAAACCTCCTGACGTGATGCTGAGTCGGCGTGTTCTCAATGGTCAGTCAGCCACCGTTCATGTGGCAGCGTGGACTCAATGCAGGGTCACAGAGTGCAGCGTGTTGCTGTATGACACCCGGGGTAATCTCTGCTGGGTTTTGTTTCCCTGTAGGTTTGGATTAACACGTCAGACATCATCCTGGTGGGACTGAGAGATTACCAGGTGTGTTGGTCGCTCCACACTCATCACATGTGCATCATCATCACATCATCACTGATCTCTTCAGTTCACTCAACAATTCTGTCTTTTGCTCTCATCACAAAAACACTTTACACATTATCCTAAACACGACAATGTTTCAGGACAACAAAGCTGATGTCATCCTCAAGTACAACGCAGACGAGGCTCGCAGTTTGAAAGCGTACGGAGAGCTGCCGGAGCACGGTGAGTTTCACCAACACCGCAGGAATGAATTTATACAGCTTCATGTGCAGCGACCTGTATGAAGGTTGCTTATTGCTGCTTCTTGTACAGTTTAATTTACGTTTCTGACATTCGGATTTAACATCCTGTTCGTCTCCTTATTCTGCTTCATGAACACTTCCGTCTTCTCTTCCTCCTCGCAGCCAAAATCAACGAGACAGACACCTTCGGGCCCGGAGACGATGATGAGATCCAGTTTGATGACATTGGCGACGATGACGAGGACATTGATGATGTGAGCGTCTCGTTTTATAATTATTACTAATAATTACTAGTGTTTGTTTTCAATGCTATTGTCAGTGTGACTCCAGGAAGTGTTTTATACTTTACTTATACTCAAATACTAAATGTTGTCAAACTCAAAGAACCTCAATATATAGATTTTAATCCGTACTATCGGATAAAATGATGTCTGAACAGTCGCTTGTTGTTTTTAATAGTGAGAAAGTTCTGACCCCAGCGTTACCCGGGAGCTTTTAATTCCTCGTACTACTACTTAATAAACTCTAATTATTAATCCAGTTATTATTTAATCAACAAATATACAAATACAATATACAAATCAACAAATATACATGTATATTAAATGTGAATATTTCGTCTCTTCTTAGTTTAATTGCCTCTTCAGGTCTTTACCGTCGTATTACCCTAACCCTAACCCTCTGTACAATATAAACAGTGCTTCAGATAAATGTACTTAATGTGTCACGTAAATAATAAGCTGGAACAGTTTTTGTTTATTTAGATTGTTTTCATTTTGTAAAGCACATAAATACAGTTTATTATTCATAAAGTGTAAATAAGTGTGTGTTCTCTCCGCAGATCTGAAGACCTGCTACTGGAGGGGAAGTTGGATTTTACAGGAGATGCTCCGATTGGAATATTTTTGAGCCGACACCACGCACCTATAATTATTTTTTAAGATCAGCCTACGCCAATCCAACAGTTTATTAATATGTTTCAATTTATTCCAGTTTGTTAACCATCAGTAGACGTCTTTGTTGTTTTTGAGAACTTAAAGTGCATTTCACATGGGGGGGGGGGGGGGGGCATTCTTGAAGAACGTACTTTGAGTTTATTGTTGAACGACACGCGGCGCTGCTTTAGTGCGACTGTCTTCGTGCCGTTGGATTGGAGCGTCACCGCTGACCTCAGCTTCATGTTCAGCTGAACTTCTGGATGTTCACTTTGTCTTCTAACATCAACAGGAAGGCAAACTTCCATCTCCATTTTCTTTTTGTATTCTCCATGATACCCTTACTACTTAGAGGTGCTCACGATGATACCATGACTGCAGAATATCTCACAGATGCGTCATCTTTTTAACGATGTATTTATATTGATTTCACACTACGTGGAATTTAGCAACAAGTACCGAATCTCAGGATTCGTCAATAAAAAGATAAACCATTTTGTGTTTCCTTTTGGCAGTCTGTACCGATGTAGTCGTGGCCCGTGAGGCTGTTTATTAATTAAAACACTGAGTACGACTCCATCAACGCCGTATTCCACGCGCATCGTATCACAATGCTCCTTCAGGATGGAACTATGAAGAACTTGAAATCTAAAGAAGAATCAAAATGTATTTTACTATTGTTTCCCTTATTTGTGTTTTCTGTGCGTTTGTGTCCATGTTCTGTTTTGAACTCTACGCTGCTCGCTCTGCGGCTTCAACACACTGACTGTCACGGCCTCTCTAGACCAGCGGTTCCCAAACAACTCCACCAAAACCTCAGATCACAGCAGCCCCCACCGACACGTTCTCCGACCCTCTACGTCACATAACATACAATAGTTTATTTCCCTCCCTCCGTTTGGGAACCGCTGCTCTAGACCACGTGGGGCCGGTCGCTGTTGTTGCTGTAACTGAATGACTAAAAGATGATGTTTGAAGGCTGGGTTTCCAATAAAGATCTTAACTCCACTGTCCTGACATGGTGATCATTGGAGCGCTTCACTTCCTGTGCCGGTCTGAAGGTGGCGCGGTTGAGCTAAAGTTCAGCCCCCTCACGCCCTTTAAAGCTCCACGCCAGGAGCATCCAGGGCTGCTGGGTGTTGACGGGGCTCGTCTGTCTGTCCAGGTCCTATTTCTGTCATTCAAGGCAAAACTTTATTAACTGATGCGTCCTTGAGCAGCGTGCTGAGTGTTCAGCTCCAGCCGAGCCGGATCGCTGGTGTTTGTGTCTGCTTTGACTTTCTACGCACTTATAATGTAATAACTTTTTAATCAGTGGGTCCTTTATATATTAATTATATTAATATATAGGTGTGTATATATTAATTATATGAATATGGACAAATAGTGAACACAATGACTGCAGGACGTTTGTGTAAAACAAGTTATTTGGATGAGTTTTGAGCAGATTACTTTTCCTCTTATGTTTTAAGGAACTTTTAATACTGTTTTTTTTAAACTCATAAAAACTTAATAGGCTTCTTTTCTTTTTTACAAATGCGATGCTCGCCTGCATTATTTTATGTTTTGATTCACTTTTGTTTCCCTGACGCGTTGCTGTGAATAAAGCGGCTTTTGTTCTTTATCCTTTTAAGATTATTTCATAATAAATTATATGAAGTTTATATCTAAAATAATAATCCAAACTTTAAAAATAACAATTTAATTTAGTTTTCTTCTGAGAGATGAATATAATGCTGAGATATTGTCCAGCTGTATGTATTTATACTAAAGGTTGCACCTTAAAATCAAGAAGGCCTGGGGACCGCCTGTGAGGCTTTGGCGTCCCCTGGTGGGGGTCGGGATCCCCAGGTTGGGTACCATTGATTTAGTTTTCTTACTTGTGTTCTGGTTTAAGTACATTTTGAGGTAGTTGTGCTTCACTTGAGTATTTCCATTTAATGCTACTTTATTCTTCTTCACTGAAGGCAAATAGTTTACTTTATGATTATTAAAGTATAAATATATTATGCATTACTATACACATTCATGCATTAATTATATTTTAGTTATATAATATATTTGATTCTGAAATGGGTAATTCTGCATGAGTACTTTTGGTCCTTGTGTTTTGATGCTAGTTACTATGTATTTAAGTAAAATGGTGAACTCTTTTTCTTGTAACAGTGTTGTTACATTATGGTATTGCTAATGTACTTAAAGATGAAGACTTAAAAACTAAATTAAAAGTTCTGAAGACTTTCACCACAGCTTGTAGAGTTTTGCAATTAAAAAATATATAAATAAAAATGTGTACAAGAAATACAAATGCAAAGAAACAAATATGACAAGTGACTGAACACATTACACGTGGAGGTGGTGTTGTGTAGTTTCTTATAAATATCTTTGCAGGTGGAATAACGAACAGCACACATCTTGTTATTAATCAATAATATCCTTCAGTGTTATTCAATCTAAAATAAGCGCGTGCTCAACCTTGAGGGTGCATTTGTGTTATTTATACAGGAGGGTGCATGCGCTTCAGTGCGTGCACGAGATTGTTTTCATTCTGGTTTCCAATAAAAATACTTTATGTCGTTATTTATAGTATGGCGGCTGAGTGCGAGGGCGCGTGTGTGACCCATATTGCACGTCAACAGCAGCCATCCTCAGAATGACGTAACCCCGCCGTTGGGGCTTAATTGTGCCTGGCACGTGTCCTCTGACACGCGCCACAGGAGCGGCGCCAAATCAAGGCACGTGAGGCGTTCAAAACATAAGATATATAAACATTTAAAAGTAAAAATAAAAGTGTAAATATATATATATATATATATATATATATATATATATATATATATATATATATATATTAGCCTATATTTTAAATATTAGTGTTGACATTCTGTTTGTCTGAAGTGCTCATTGTTTAAACGGAGAAATAAAATCAGGTAAATGTTTAAATTGTAATTTCGGTTTTTAATTTTCCCAAGCTAGTTCTTGAGCAGCTGGTTGCTAGGCAACCCATAACCGGTGGCGAGTTCTGTCAGGGTTTTTTGCGCATTAATATGTAAATTGGCCAACTGTGAGTAAAGCGGTTCACATGTTTTTAGACACAAACACATTAATTTATTTTAATTTATTCTTCATAAGTACATCACTCTTTTTTTGTTTTTAGACAAGAAAGAGACATTTTACATCCACATAATTATAATATCTTTTTTCTTCTTCTTTTTTTTTTCGATCGGCATTTATTTAAGGTAGGTGAGAAAGTAGACCCACACGTTTGTTTTTCCGCCATTGATTGAACCTTTTAAACGTGACACAGTCTTTGCAACATTAAACTAGTTCAGTGAAGACAACATTGAGCTACACCCTCTCAGGTTACATCTAAGCTAGCTCTGAGGCATACGGTTCTCCCCCCCCCCCCTCACCGCCCCTCTACCGTCGGCTCCCCATCATATTCCCTCTGTCTGTTTCCCTGAGTCATTGCGCTGCACCGGCGGTCTCCTGTGTGGCTTACAGCGGCTCTCTGGCTCCTGTCGCTCCCTCTGATGAAAACACTCGACGACGTTTGACATGACTGAAGTGGCTCCAAGCTGCCCTGAGATGACAGGTGAGGAAGACATACTCTCATTTCATATTATACATTCATTGTATTCCCGTTGCATGTCCAGGACACAGATTCACACCCTGCCAGCTCTTTGTAAGACTGCAACAATCCAGATTTATGGGATATGCAGCAATGTTTACCGCAGTTTACTCCTTAAGGGAAGATGTCATCACTACAATGGGAAAGGCAGTTTTTTTGGCAATGCATCGGGAAATATAATTAATATATTTGCATCGTAGAGGTTTTGATTTGCATTGTATTTGTTACTGCAGTACATGTTGTGTGCATGTAGCTTTTGAAAATCCTATTGCAGTATTTAAATGTGTAATACATGCCAAAATATATAAATGATTGCTGCATTTGATACTGTACGTAGTAGCCTTTCTGAATAATATACAAATAAGTGATGTCTGCGGAGTATTCTATAATATGCAGTGTATTCCTAATGGGAATGTGTTTGCTTGTATTGTCATTTTATGGATTCAAATGTATTTTTAAATAGCCAACAATATATGTTCTCATTTCCTCCACTGACTGACTGCTAAATGTTCTTATGGATGTTCTCTAAATCAGCCATGTTCTGTCAATAATGCAGCAGCTCTTTGTCAGCTTCATACGGCCTCGAAAAATGTGATTCAGCTGATTTATTTTGCATGTGATGTAATTTTGAGTGAAGATTAAACAATTGGGACTTAGCTCAGATTTGCATGTATTTGCATATCTATTAATAACTGCATGTGTGTTTATGTGTTTAGAGCATGTCCTCTGTGTGTAAGTGTGTGTGCATAGATGCTGAAACATAACAGGGTTACACTCTGGGGTCCTGCGTTGACAGCACACCTGACCCCAAGGGCTGACATTTATAGCATTTGGACGCCATAGACAAATGGAGTCACGTTCACGGCTCCAGCTTTACAGCAGAGCAGGAATCATGTCTGACTGTCCCTCTAAAAACACAGCGCTGGCCCCTCCTCCTGCACCGCTGATTTCCAGTAGGAATGCATCTCCTGCTCGATCACCATCCAGTCACAACAGCACGACAGGTAAACTTCAAACCACATGTCACACTTTGATTTGCTTCTTTATTATGGACAAAATGAAAATATGACAGAATCAAGATGAAGAAAACACAGACCAAGTGACAATGCTGTAAGTGCATGTAGTGTTTGAATTACCTCTAATTATGCTGTATAATATTTGTTATTGTTGTAATGTTTTATGCCCCGGAGATTTAATTAATGTGTAATTTAACCATATTTTTTGCCTTTGAAATGACAAATGAACTTGAATCTTTACTCGTCTGACATCAAATTCACAGACAAAACAATACAAGTACTGCACTGAAGTAAACATTTGAGGTACTTGTACTTGAGTATTTCCATTTTATACAACTTATACTTCTACTTTACTACATCTCAGAGTCATGACATATTGTACTTTTTACTGAACTACATTTGACTGACAGCTTTAGTTACTTTACAGATGACAGTGAAAACCAGGTATCTCCAGATGAATGTCTGTGATGAAGTTTCCTTTATGAGAAGACCCTCCTTCAGATAAATAAAGTGTTTAAAAAGCCTCTTGATCAGCTGGAAGATGATGTCACAAAGCTGGAAACTGTTTTTCTGAGGAACTCATGAAAGGTTGACTTTTTAGAGATAAGGATACAAAAATATGATCTTATAGAATCTGATGCAGCGTGTAGATTAAACTACCAACAGATGTAAAGGAGGGAAACATCTGCAGGAGGAACATGTAACACACACATTAATGTAACACATTAATGTAACAGGAACATGTACACACACATTAATGTAACACACACATTAATGCAGCAGGAACATGTAACACACACATTAATGTAACACACACATTAATGCAGCAGGAACATGTAACACACACATTAATGTAACACACACATTAATGTAACACACACATTAATGTAACACACACATTAATGTAACACACACATTAATGCAGCAGGAACATGTAACACACATTAATGTAACACACACATTAATGTAACAGGAACATGTAACACACACATTAATGTAACAGGAACATGTAACACACACATTAATGTAACAGGAACATGTAACACACACATTAATGCAACAGGAACATGTAACACACACATTAATGTAACAGGAACATGTAACACACACATTAATGTAACAGGAACATGTAACACACACATTAATGTAACAGGAACATGTAACACACACATTAATGTAACAGGAACATGTAACACACACATTAATGTAACAGGAACATGTAACACACACATTAATGTAACAGGAACATGTAACACACACATTAATGCAACAGGGAACATGTAACACACACATTAATGCAACAGGAACATGTAACACACACATTAATGCAACAGGAACATGTAACACACACATTAATGCAACAGGAACATGTAACACACACATTAATGTAACAGGAACATGTAACACACACATTAATGTAACAGGAACATGTAACACACACATTAATGCAACAGGGAACATGTAACACACACATTAATGTAACAGGAACATGTAACACACACATTAATGTAACAGGAACATGTAACACACACATTAATGTAACAGGAACATGTAACACACACATTAATGCAACAGGGAACATGTAACACACACATTAATGTAACAGGAACATGTAACACACACATTAATGTAACAGGAACATGTAACACACACATTAATGTAACAGGAACATGTAACACACACATTAATGTAACAGGAACATGTAACACACACATTAATGTAACAGGAACGTGTAACACACACATTAATGCAACAGGGACATGTAACACACACATTAATGCAGCAGGAACATGTAACACACACATTAATGTAACAGGAACATGTAACACACACATTAATGTAACAGGAACATGTAACACACACATTAATGTAACAGGAACATGTAACACACACATTAATGTAACAGGAACATGTAACACACACATTAATGTAACAGGAACATGTAACACACACATTAATGTAACAGGAACATGTAACACACACATTAATGTAACAGGAACATGTAACACACACATTAATGCAGCAGGAACATGTAACACACACATTAATGTAACAGGAACATGTAACACACACATTAATGCAACAGGGAACATGTAACACACACATTAATGCAGCAGGAACATGTAACACACACATTAATGTAACAGGAACATGTAACACACACATTAATGCAGCAGGAACATGTAACACACACATTAATGTAACAGGAACATGTAACACACACATTAATGTAGCAGGAACATGTAACACACACATTAATGTAACAGGAACATGTAACACACACATTAATGTAACAGGAACATGTAACACACACATTAATGTAACAGGAACATGTAACACACACATTAATGTAACAGGAACATGTAACACACACATTAATGTAACAGGAACATGTAACACACACATTAATGTAACAGGAACATGTAACACACACATTAATGTAACAGGAACATGTAACACACACATTAATGCAACAGGGAACATGTAACACACACATTAATGCAGCAGGAACATGTAACACACACATTAATGCAGCAGGAACATGTAACACACACATTAATGTAGCAGGAACATGTAACACACATTAATGTAACAGGAACATGTAACACACACATTAATGTAACAGGAACATGTAACACACACATTAATGTAACAGGAACATGTAACACACACATTAATGTAACAGGAACATGTAACACACATTAATGCAACAGGAACATGTAACACACACATTAATGTAACAGGAACATGTAACACACACATTAATGTAACAGGAACATGTAACACACACATTAATGTAACAGGAACATGTAACACACACATTAATGCAGCAGGAACATGTAACACACATTAATGTAACAGGAACATGTAACACACATTAATGTAACAGGAACATGTAACACACACATTAATGTAACAGGAACATGTAACACACACATTAATGTAACAGGAACATGTAACACACACATTAATGCAGCAGGAACATGTAACACACACATTAATGCAAGCAGGAACATGTAACACACACATTAATGCAACAGGAACATGTAACACACACATTAATGTAGCAGGAACATGTAACACACATTAATGTAACAGGAACATGTAACACACACATTAATGTAACAGGAACATGTAACACACACATTAATGTAACAGGAACATGTAACACACACATTAATGTAACAGGAACATGTAACACACCATTAATGTACAGACATGTAACACATTATGTAGGAACATGTAACACACACATTAATGTAACAGGAACATGTAACACACACATTAATGTAACAGGAACATGTAACACACACATTAATGCAGCAGGAACATGTAACACACACATTAATGCAGCAGGAACATGTAACACACACATTAATGCAGCAGGAACATCACATATAGGTTTTGAATGCAGGACTTTGAACAGTGTAAAGGATCTGAATGCTTCTTCCACCATGAATATAAAACATATGTACGACCTGCAGGAAGCTTTTGCTCTCACCTGTCTCAAGGCTCTTGGCTGCATTTAGCAAAAGAGCGACGTGAGGAAAGAAGACAGGAGGAGTGAGTAACTCTCCAGCTGGTGGAGCTCTGCGTGGTCTGTCCTGGTCATCTGTCACCAACACACACACTCAATCTGTGGGTGGGTGTGTACTTGGCTGTGGAGGATGAAGTATTCAGATCCTTTACTTTAGTAAAAAATGACAAACCGGATCGTGACAAGAAGGAAACATATCACATTCTGTAAAAAGTAAATCAGTATCATCAGTGAAATACACTCAACATATTTATCTCATGTTGAATCTGCACTCGCAGCTCACTGTGTGTCAACTGGTGTGTGCTAATTTAATTGAAGATTTGTTTAGGAATACGCACCACTACACCACAATACTGACACGATAAAGGCTTTAGGGCGAGTCCTGTCTTTTTTTTATGACTTGCAATTTTTTACTTTTCAGTATACAAACAATCAGTGTACAATATTATAACTGTGTCACCCCGCGAAGAAGAGGGATAAACAACAATTCAACAAATCAAAGATGATGCTTCGTAGTAATAAAATACTTTGGGATACGAATAAATAAAAGAACAAATAAATATTAGGACTTTTAAGAACATGAAATCCTGACTGCACTTGTGATTCAGTCGTTTGATGCTTGAAATCTACTTTTAACACCTTTTATTACTTCATGCGTCCGACCAGCTTATTTTAGTTTAGTGGAGTAACAAGGACAATATTTCCATATAATATTTATTTTACAAAGAGTAGAAAGTCTCCCCAAAGAAGAAAATACTTAATAAAGTTCCAGTAAAACGTAATAATAAACGTACTTTGGCCTCTGGCACTTGTGTGTTTAGAGATTTCCGAGGTGCTGCGGGATAAGACCCGCCGTGCGCAGCAGCAGCTGGATCGCAGCGCCGAGGAGCGAGGGAGGAAGATGGACGTGCAGAAGAGGAAGGAGCAGCAGCGCCGGGTGGCAGCCGGGGAGAAGAGACGGCAGCAGCAAGAGGCAGAGAAGGTCAGAGGTCACCGCACACTAATGATGCATTCACTGCACGTTAGAAGATTTTTGTTATTATACTTATATGTTTGTGGGGGTTTATGTGACTGTAGGCTGGATGATATGGTTAAAAGCAATATCACAATATTAATACACATGTTTTTCAGATATGAATATACAGTGTATATATATATCTTTATTAGGGAAATATTTGTGATATAACATTAAAATAATATAAATGATGTTCCATTAAAGAAAATCTATAAATCTAAATCTTAAATCTTATTTATTCTAATCACAATTTGTTTGATTTGTTGTTAAAAGTTTACATGATATCATCATATAATAACATTATGATCAGATATGGCAGCTCATATATACATGATTTAAAAAAGAGACATGAATGCATCATGACCTGCGTCTACATCGTCCTCTGAAGACGTATGTGTTCCTCTGCGTCTGCTTCATCTCACCACAAACTTAAACTAAGACGCTTTTATTACAGGATGAAACGCATCTTCTCCTTTTTCTGTTTCTGAGCTCTGCCGCTGATCCATTCCCGAGTCCAGCTGTTGTTGGGCTGAACCCGAGTTTAAGGGAAAAGCAAGTAATTAATGCAGGAGCTCCAATGACTTTCTGTCTGCCGACCAATTGTGAGCGTTGAATTGAAACATGAAATGTTTGGCTGGTTTTCTGCAGCAGACTTAAAAGCCCCCGTACACAGACACTGAGTTAACCCCCGACGTCGTCGCTAAGAAGCGTCTCAATACATCATATCTCAGTATCTCTTACTAAAAGGCAAGAGAAGAGTATTCAGTATGGGCTCTATTATCTCTCGCTCTTAGCTCTTTAATCATTTAATATAAATGGAATTTAATGGTTTTATTCTGCAAAATGTCTTTTTAATTTCTTCTTTCCATAAAGTCGATGCAGCAGAACCGGAGATATCATCTTTTTTATTCCATGAATTCTTCTTCTTCTTTGTCAAAACCTGGATCCTACATTACCCACAATGCAATGTGACCGTTTGGGTGTGTTACACTAGTAGCGGTTATTCAAACGTGCCGTCTTCAGCACATTTATCAGACGTCACACAGCTCCTGGAAGTACGCTCACTGGAGGACCAGCTTTTCAAGCATTGGGGGGTCAAAAAGGGAGTAGGGAAATAGTCGGGGGGGATATAGTGACACATTGCTATCTGTGAAGAGGCTTCTTTGCTGAACTGTTGGAATTCTTCACACACCAGCTCATATTGTCCTGTAGAATACCAGAACCCGCTTACAGCAGCAGCGGCTTCACACCCTGTTTACGCAGCAGACGTAGCGTTAGCGGCACGTTAGCGGCACGTTAACGGCACGTTAGTGGCACGTTAGCGGCACGTTAGCGGCACGTTAGCAGCACGTTAGCGGCACGTTAGCGGCATGTTAACGGCACGTTAGCAGCACGTTAGCGGCACGTTAGCGACACGTTAGCGGCATGTTAGCAGAGCAGCAGCTGGAGTCCTCACACACAGGGCTGAGTGTAGGTCACCTGCACTTTGGCAGAACCCAACACACAATCACTGTAGTTAAGTGTGTTAAACGGAAGGAAATAGAGTAAAAATAGTCTTTGGGTCACGTTTAGAAAAGCATAGAATAAAACTTTATTGTCAGACTTCTGAGAATGTGTCACAAGAAGCAACATTCGTTCATGTCCATGTGTGTGGCTTCATGCTCTCAGTCTTGGGATAAAGGAGTTCTTAAATTCATTTTAGTTGCTTGCCATTGACATAATCCTAGAAAGTTTATTCTACAGTTCATGTGATTTACAGAGCGATTAAAACGCGATCAGAGATGTTTCTCTTTGTGCCTTTTCCTCATGAAGTAGTGCCGCAGCCCTGGAACCTGAATACAACTCAGCAACATGAGTCATGAGTGGGCATCACTTGGCTGATACTCATATTGTTATTCGAAGCCCAGTCGGAGTCCAGCACACATTACCTGCTGCGCTTTCTGTGATAACATTCAGCTCGCCCCAGAATATGAATTATTAGTGTCTGTTGAGAAGCTAAGCAGCACATGAAGGGTTAACAAGCCCCCGGTGAGTGACGATGATCCACAGAGAGGGGGGGGTCACAGTCTTTATTGATTTAAAAGGCTATGTTGTTATGCTAACAGCCCCCTCCCCCCGCTCCCACACACTCATATGCATAACTTAATGACATAATGATTGGTCAGTCTCACGGTGAGATGACATCATCGTCAGCGTATCGTGTGCTGTTTACTGGAATAGACATTCGATGCTGTGACGAGCACATATTTCACCTCTGAGAGGGAAAATCTAAAGTCTTTGTGATTTTTGTGACTCTAATGATGCTGCAGTATCCCCCCCCCCCCTTAATCTTACATTTCCGTTGTCTCTTTTTAACTCCCTCTTCTTGACTCTTCTCGTCGTCTCTCCTCCCTCCTGCAGTTTGTGCGTGACTCTGCATGCACCTTCAGCAAACCCCCCTTTACAATGCTGAGGTGGGGCATTCACATCCTTTATATAAATACAGACGGACGGTGCACCGGAGCAGTTTATCCGCTTTATATTGTGCAGTTACTGTTTATGCAACGGCTGCTTTCTTATGATTATTGGCTTTTTGTTCATTTTGCAGAACAATATCCACAAACCTCGTCCAACATAATGTTATTTGGGATTATTATAGATGAGGGGAAATAAAAACAACACAAATAAGACACAAAATAAATAGAAACAGATAGTTTGTATAATAATGCATGTGATAGATACCAATCAGGACCGATAAGGAAATAATCAACCAATCAAGAAATGAACTAATAATAAATACAAAGAAACAGTACGTTTTATTTATTTACTATTCTATATAATATAATGAACGCATCCTGAGATATGCTGTATAAATATATCAATTAACAATATGCAAATGACAATTCTTATTACATTAAGAATTATTTATTTAATTATTATTAGAAGAATTGTATAGATTATTTGAATCCATATCATCCGTACTGTTTTTTCTTTATACTTTGACCATGAAACAGTTATTACATTAAAATTAAAAGGCTAAATGTAACTCTGTGAACCCTGCAGGAACACTGTAATCCCCATTAAATCTCTTTGATTATGTGATATTAATATATGAATAATAGATGTGCACTGTGCAGTCCCCTGCTCTGACGATGTCTTAAAGTGTCTACGTGAGGATTGTATAAGAAAGGGAAGATCTTCAACAGTTTATTAAACAACGAAATGATCCTTTGTTTCAGCCACACCCTACACATTCACTCTTTAACATCAATGTGCCTAAATTAATTCATCTGGAAATATAAGAACAGCTCAATAAAAAGATCTTTATTATTTTATTATTTGAACCTATGATGATGAAGTAAAATGTTTAGATGTTCTGCTGTGATTTAATTTATTTAAGTGAATGTTCTTCAGTGTATTATTCCCTGAGCAGAGGAAGCTAGAGAGAGTGGAGATAAAACCAAAGCAACCAGTATCAATATCCATGTGTGTGTGTGTGGAGGCATGGTCCCATGTGTGTGTGTGTGTGTGTGTTCATGCATGTGTGTGTTCTTGCATGTGTGTGGGGGTGGTGACGGGTTGCAATTTTGTCTCCTCCCGTCCGACTAAACTGCTCTTTGAAATAGAGAGAGAGAGAGAGAG
>NW_021166819.1:0-42284 GCF_900634415.1 Cottoperca gobio | reverse complement strand
CCCACTTACCCTCAGGACTTCTCAGGAGCTGGCAGGGAGGGACGGAGAGAGACGTCGCTTCTGTCTGCAGCAACAACAACAATCATTTCACATCTGTATTATCAAACCTCGATAACAGTAAAGCTTCTGGCTAAACACTTGAGGCAGTGCATTTGGGCAATTTGGACTCCGACACACACACAACACAGTTAGAAGTATATTCAGGACATGAATTATTAAAGAGAAGGAAGCATTCTCGCATGTTTGTCACATGAAGTTGTGTTTAGGAAAGTAAAGTGACTGCAAACAAAGGAAACTTTGTTGTTATTATAAAACACACACATCAGTTTACCTTTTCATTTACAGATTACATCGTAGGACTCCATCTTTGCCTCTGTCGGAGCCGGTACTGTCCAGCTGCACTGCCACAGAATAACACTCGAGTATCACCCGCTTTAATATCTCATCCCTGCTTTTGTAAAACTCTGTAAATAGACCCGACTGGGTGGAGGGAGGGGCTCTGTAGCAGCAGTTTATCTGGAGGAGAATCTGTAGAAAAACACTGTTGTTTGAATCCTGTGTAGCATCTTCAGTGAGGACTAGCTAGATGAGCTGTTAGTGGTCGTAGCGTGTACTTGAACAGTGTGTGGGAGTTTCTCTCTTTCTGTCTGATGGTCCCTGTGTGTTTATCTCACCTCTGCTGACAGCGACTCCTTCTATAAAATCCCAGTCTGCTGTAGATTTCCCGTCACCCTGACGCTGGAGAAAAAACACCAACGACTGATATTATAACCCCGCTGTTGACCCATAATCACACTTAGCCTGTAGCTTTGGTTTTTCTGCTGCTCGTCACTTGATCGATGGACGTTTTGTGGACAATCCACAGCGAGGACATGAAGAAAATGGGCGGGGGGAAAAAAACATGTCAAATGTCCTGTATTTTTTATGTGCCGGTCGGGAAAATATTGACACAGTGTGTTGTGTATTTGTCTGGCACTGACTGTAACCACGCTAGCTGCAGTTTATAGTGTGCACTTACAGTAGTTGTATGTTTCACTGCTCTGAAGACGCTTGTATCTCCACCTCAGCTCATTCCCACCCGAACTGAAATATACCTCACCAATTCAGAAGTCAGGTGTTAAACAGCTCATCACCTCTGAGGCCTTAAACCTCTGTGCAGTCAAAACAACCCGCGCTCTGTGCTTTGCCTTCAGGCTGTTTCATCCAGCATGTGCATTGTTGCTGTTTAAATGCCCCTTTCCACTAAAAGATCCTGGAAGAAGAGAAACAACAACTACAAATATAGCTTGAGCAAGCCTATGTTTGAGTTTCAGCTGCACCTGATAGGGCGGAGCAGGTTGTATTACCAGCGGGGCAAAGCATGCAACTTCCCCGGGGCCACAAAAGCCCCAGGTTCACTGTGGACGATCAGGGCCATAGCCAGGATTGCAGAAAGACTGAGGTAATAAGTCCAAACTCCCCCAGAAAAACCTAAAGCAAAATTGGATAGTCACCAACCAAACTCTGTACAGTTTTCTGAGTATTTAAGGAAAATCACATTCTGTTTATTCAGTTATAATTGCCAGAAATGATGGAGAACATTACCTCAGTGTCTTCAATAATAACACCTTCTTTATTTACGTTTATGTCGTGCTCAGTTGGTGCATATTATTAGATAAACCTATTTAACTTGAAGGTGGTGCAGAGTCTCAACAGGGGCCCGCGCTTCATCTTTGCCCCTGTAGGTTAATGCGACCACGGCTGAAAGTATGATCTCTGTTTGTGGGGGTTGAAACTAATTTAGATTTAGGCGCTAAGAGACTTCTTGAAAACCCTTCTTGCTGTCGAAAAGAGGCTCTTCTGCTCCTCATTGGTGCCACATTGAGGGGATAAAAGTGTCTACCTGTCACTGCTGCAACCTTCAGCACATTGTTCTATGTTTTCACTCTCCTGCCGGCTCCCCTCGGTCCTTGTTAGCTCATTATTCCTCCAGATTTTGCTGAAGCTCATCGTAAGAGGGTCTCCGGGGTTCCCTTGTATATGAAGTAAAAATAAAGGACATAATGTTATTCCTAATATTACTTAACTCTGTGACACTGCAGCTTGGTGGAATATATCATTGTAGATGTGGTGCATGGATAACTGCTGAAAAAGAACAATAAACTTCATCAAGCCATTTGTGTCAGTGAGCTAAATGAATGTATAATAATGGCAAACACACTTCTGGATGAGGTTTAATCTTTGTAGTAGTGCAGGGCTTAATGCAGACACTTTATTTATCATTATATCTCACAGTGTGTCGACTTTATGCTGCACCGAGATTAAAATCTGATATGCAAAAGTTGAAGTAAATAATACATTTTTACGTGGATATTCCTGCACAGATGTGTTGCTCAGAAGATTTCAGATCATTTATTTTATTTACATATCATTGAAAACAGAACTCAACTTCCTGTTTAGCCTTTCATCTTTCAAAATAAAACAGGATTTGTGACCTGACTGTTCAACATGAGGACATTTAACTGAAGTATTGATTATTAATCAAACTGTTTGTAAACTTCTTAAATGCTGTTCTCTGCTTTAACTTTGTAGAAGAGAAGTTTGATTAAGAAAAAAGGGGGGCGGGGGGGGGGGGGGTGTTGTATACATGTTAGGGCTTCATATAAAAATCAAAATGGTAAATCAAAATTACAACTCTTAATTAAAGTCTGAATTACGACATAAATCAAATCTGTTAAGGTTGATTTAATAATCATTATTTGTCCATTCTCAGCTTTCCATCCTGATTTTCTTTTGTAGAAATAGTGTTACACATAGGATCTATTATTTGAACACTTTAACAGTTTAATACAATGTTTTACGCTACATATTAACAAATAACTATAACAGAAACTACTAGAAACGACTGTACAGTATTTCACTTTGTATTGGCTGCTGTACTTTATCAGGACAGGTAGTTAGTAAGAGCTGCAAATCAAGTATAACTGATGCAGGACTTCAATTAGTCTGAGAATGTGCATCACCAACACACAAATACCAACTGACATAATGTGATAATGATCCTGCTGATTATCTGATTTTGAGACACAGTTTTCAATGAATTAGGCTCGGGTCAGGGACCTTTAAAGCATCGAAAACTGTACATATGGCACAAAGAGTTGCAGCTCATTTTTGCACTGGCAGCAAGTGACTTTTATTATAGAATAATTTAAGTAGAGTAAATTATTTTTGACACTACACAGTTATAACAAAAAAAAAAGCTGAATACGTTAGTATTTCAATGATATTAACATAATGCATTCATATAATATAATAGCTTGATGCGTTCATGTTATTTGTTGAATTGTGGATTTGCACAACTAATTGTTTTATTTTGAAAGGACCATGGCGGAAGTGCGACTTCGGCGTTGTGTTTGCTGCAGTTTAGGGAAGTTAACAGCCATTTTCTTGCAGACTTTAATTGAAAACACAACACATTTAGCTAGCTTTTGGTTATATTTGGTATTACATAGGGATTTATTCTAAAAGTACATACTGTTTTATTGCGGGTTTTTGTCGTGCTTGTTATCGCCTTAGCTAACGTTAGCCTCGGTAGCCCTGCGCGTGCTGAGGACGAAGGTAAGACGTACCGTTAGCTGCTAGCTGCTAGCTGCTAATTAGCTTCAGCGTTAGCCAGCTATAAGTTAGCTCATGTTTTTGGACAGTTTGGGGTAAATCCAAAAATTAACGTATTATGTTACATGTTGCTCTTAAATGATCTGTGTTTGTTTTAATATTGCAGCCTCGACACATAAATAAACACCAATTAAACAATCTCGATCAATCTGCATCTAATATTAATTATATATATATATATAATATAATAATTTGTGCAGCTATAAACTGAATTATGTGAATCATAAAGACCATAATAAATCACTTTGGTGAAGGTTTTAATGTGCAAAGGTTGCGCTGAGCATCGTTGTTAAAACTGATATCACAATATTTACAAGAATATGATGGTTTCTATTATGATATATTACATTTTTATTTATTTAAACATAAACAATAAAATGAGGTCATGATATGATTCTGCAGAAACTTTAATATTGAATTATTGCTCAGTCCTACTTTATGTACATTTATTTTAATGAGGGTAAAAAACTAATAATAGTACCATGATATCAGAAGAATTCCCTCTGATGATACAATGAGATGAATGACCTTCTCTGCCTGTACTGTGCTGTGTTGTGTTTAACTCTCCTTTCTTTAAAGGTTGACAGAATGTCGAGACCCCGGTCTGGATCGCCACGTTACAGGTTAATAACAATTCCATTATTTGTGTAACTTAAAACTAATGATCTGCAGTCGTCCACTTTGATTAATTAAACTTATGTAAATGTGAATTCCTTCCTATATGACAACAGTGTTTTTCCTGTTATGTTTCAGGAGGTTCCCGTGGGATGAACCCGACTTTGATCCTCACAAAGTCGTTGCAGAACTGGAAGGGAATCCGTCGGAGAGGAGCCACCGCCCTCGAGAAGATCTGGAAGAACACTGGGACTACTTCAGGGAAGATCGGCACCCTGAAGCCCAGAGAAGATCCTCCGCTCTTTTCCAAGATGACCGTCAGTTTGGGCATCAACGTCATCCAAACCAGGAGGAGTTTTACCGCAGAAGGCCCCCGTCGCCCCGTCGTGATGCGGCGGGCTTTGATGATGACCGGAGGCTTTTCCCACCGCACGATGGAGAAGGAGGTAGACACAGAGCAGGGTTTAGAGAACTTTTCCAGAGTTTTGAAAACAGGCATAGGTTGTCCCAGTCGCCTCCGATGTTGACGAGGGAAAGATTACCGCCGACATCAAGGTCTCACTCAGACCACCAACAGAGAGAGCCGGGGGTCGGCTGGAGGAGAGGGGAGCAGGGCAGAGGGCGAGGGAGGTTCAGGGACCTCAGTCCCAGTGCGAGGTTGGATGACCAAAGAGGGGGAGCAGCTATGGAGAGAGGAAGGAGGAACACACAGCGTCCTAATAGTGACAGACGAAGAGAGGACTCTCATCAAGAGAGGAACGCCCCCTTTAAAAGGCAAAGAAGAGAAATGGATGGCGCCACTCACCTTGGGTAAATTTTAAGCAAAATGCTTTGCAGCACTGTCTCAAGGAAACGAAGAATGCAGAAGATTCTCATCTTTCTAATTTTCCATAGCGGGAAATCCCTCACTGTTTGTCATCACACCTTATCTTCCATAACACCAGATACTCGTCTAGTAGCATGCATGGCTTAAACCTTTCCTGCTTTGCAACTTCTTTTCTAAAGAAATCTGCATGTCTTCTGTTAAACGCACTTAATGACGAGGAGAGTAGTTGTAAGAAGTCATGTGACTGCTAGCGGCTACATCAGATGTTTGATAGAGACTGTGAGTCTGAAGCTAAGTTAAAGTGTTTAGATGTGAAGTTGAATGACGAGCATGAATAAATGTTGAACCATGTCACCTCCTCTTATGCTGTCACAGGTACAGGAATGAGGAGGACTTTGGGGAACAGCGTTACTCAGTGGACACACCCAGACATAGGTTTGGAGGAGACACTCAGGGGAGCCTCCCACGTGGAAACACGCGGCCCTCGGGAGCACTCGCCATCGAACATGATCACGGCACCGCAGACGGCAGACAACCGCCACGGTGGGAACAACTTAGCAGCCGCGGAGACCCCGACTTCGATCGACAGAGGAGTCCCCGTCCAACGGGCTCCTCTCAGGAGCGTTCCAGGCCGTCGGACAGCAGGTCGGATGATCGGGAAGACGCAAGAGGACGCCATTTTCAAGATGTCTGGAAAGAATCCAACTCTAACGATCATGAAACCAGGAGGAATCCTGCGCCACAAGAGAGACCAAACCCCGCGAGATATGGTAATCGTGATTGTCCCGTGAACCACAGGGGGAGGGGCGGTCCTCACCCGGCGAGAGGGCAGTTCAGTCGCGGCCAGGGGGGGCAGACTGCACCGCCCAGGAATCAACCCCGCTTACAGCAGTCCTCCAAAGGATACCAAGATCTTCCTCATGAAGCGCAAAGACCGGTTTACCGACCCTTCAGGGAGGATAGCTACGAGGACCCCGTCGAAGAGGAGCCCGACTGGGCAGAAGAAGTAAAACCTCCACATTGGGAACCTCACAGGCCTGTAAGTGTGGACCGGCGCCTCCAGCGGGACGACTTGGACCCTAAAATGCCCCGTCAGAGGGAGCGAGGGTGGAACGGTCAGAACAACCACATGAGCGCCGTAACGGAGGAAACGCTAACCATCAAAGTGGACATGAGCCGACCCGTAAACAAGAACAGGTAGAGTACTTTTTAAAATCAAATTATCAGGGTGAGAGGGGAAAGTTCACACTTCTCTTCATCAGATCTTGGAAAGCTGCCGAAGGAAGAAGAAAGACACCTGGACACAACGCACAGCTTCATTTAACTGGAGGGGAACGCAGCCGTCTATCAGACGCATCACACGACCAGGAGCAACACATTTTCATCTGAAGGGGAAGTCGCCCTCGCATGACCCTGTGGACTGACACCAGGAAGAGACGCATGCTGCTCTGCTCTTACTGCAGAAGCCAAGGAAGAAATCCAACCCCACAGGATCTACACATTACTGCAGAGGATCTACTGCACAGGATCTACACATTACTGCAGAGGATCTACACATTACTGCAGAGGATCTACACATTACTGCAGAGGATCTACACATTACTGCAGAGGATCTACACATTACTGCAGAGGATCTACACATTACTGCAGAGGATCTACACATTACTGCAGAGGATCTACACATTACTGCAGAGGATCTACACATTACTGCAGAGGATCTACACATTACTGCACAGGATCTACACATTACTGCAGAGGATCTACACATTACTGCAGAGGATCTACACATTACTGCACAGGATCTACACATTACTGCAGAGGATCTACACATTACTGCACAGGATCTACACATTACTGCAGAGGATCTACACATTACTGCAGAGGATCTACACATTACTGCAGAGGATCTACACATTACTGCAGAGGATCTACACATTACTGCAGAGGATCTACACATTACTGCAGAGGATCTACACATTACTGCAGAGGATCTACACATTACTGCAGAGGATCTACACATTACTGCACAGGATCTACACATTACTGCAGAGGATCTACACATTACTGCAGAGGATCTACACATTACTGCACAGGATCTACACATTACTGCAGAGGATCTACACATTACTGCAGAGGATCTACACATTACTGTAGAGGATCTACACATTACTGCAGAGGATCTACACATTACTGCACAGGATCTACACATTACTGCAGAGGATCTACACATTACTGCAGAGGATCTACACATTACTGCAGAGGATCTACACATTACTGCACAGGATCTACACATTACTGCAGAGGATCTACACATTACTGCAGAGGATCTACACATTACTGCAGAGGATCTACACATTACTGCAGAGGATCTACACATTACTGTAGAGGATCTACACATTACTGCAGAGGATCTACACATTACTGCACAGGATCTACACATTACTGCAGAGGATCTACACATTACTGCAGAGGATCTACACATTACTGTAGAGGATCTACACATTACTGCACAGGATCTACACATTACTGTAGAGGATCTACACATTACTGCACAGGATCTACACATTACTGCACAGGATCTACACATTACTGCAGAGGATCTACACATTACTGCAGAGGATCTACACATTACTGCACAGGATCAGAGGATCTACACATTACTGCAGAGGATCTACACATTACTGCACAGGATCTACACATTACTGCAGAGGATCTACACATTACTGCAGAGGATCTACACATTACTGCAGAGGATCTACACATTACTGCAGAGGATCTACACATTACTGCAGAGGATCTACACATTACTGCAGAGGATCTACACATTACTGCAGAGGATCTACACATTACTGCACAGGATCTACACATTACTGCAGAGGATCTACACATTACTGTAGAGGATCTACACATTACTGTAGAGCCTGGAGGGTGTTTTTGGGAAAGTGACTTGTCAACGATTCTCACATTTCCAAAGTGCTGCACTGATGAGATGGAAGCAGAAGACTGGAGAATTAAAACCTGTGAAGATAACAATCGGTGAAGAGCATTTTAACATCTTCACGGTAATAGAGAAAACACTGGATCCTGCGTGATGGCTGGTTAAAAGAAAAGCATCATAATGAGTAAGTTTTCATCATGTCCTTTTCATCGCGGCATGCTGGGAGGCAGACGGAGAAGACGACATATGAGCGGCGCAAACCTCGAGGCAGATCACAGAAGAAGCAAGATGTGAGTGAAGAGGCTGCAGAAGTGGAACATCGTCCCTGTCGACCTGAAACAGGCGTTGAGTCTTCTCGAGGTTCCAAGAGATATTTCAGAAAGTCATCTTTGTTCTGTGACTGAAAATGGAAGGACATCATTTGTTAAAGCTTTCCTTGTATGTGACGATCTATACCGTGCACGTTTTGTGCCTAACCACTTCCTGTTTGATGCCACGGTGCCTGTGGTTGAGCCGATCGTCATTTCTGCCATTCGAAGAAACTTCTGTGAAGCTGGATCAAGAAATATAAACCCAACACTGCTGAACCTAAGAGAGGAAATGTCACTGCCCTCTTGTTTCAGGAGAGAAGTCACAAAGATCTAAAGAAGTTTCAAGCAACATCTCTTACGTCGTGAAGAAGAAATGTCACTTCAGCCGTTAAAGGAAGAGAGTAATACGAGTGCTCTGCGACGAAGGGGCAATGTTTGGGATCTTTGACCGGAAGATGAGCGTGTTCTTGAGCCTGGCAGGAGCTGCAAGAACCTGCAGACGTTGATCAGTGTGACGAAGAGGAGACGATGGGGATGTTCTGGCACATTCCTCGCCCTGTGTGGATGAGCGGGGGGGGGGGGAGTATTCGTGCCTGTGGCTTTAAGAAGATCTGCCGCATTGGCCAAATACCGAAACATGAAATTTCGGGAAGAGTATTCAAAGCATGTCTTCTGTTCGAATGCTGAGAAAAATCCAAGTTCAGAGAAACTTGAACATCTAAGGAGTCTTGATGTTGTCCAGCTTGCTTCAGCGACTGACGGATGAACATATAAAATCACCTGCAGCTGATTTGTATGGAAGAATAAAAGCTGAGAAGCTGGTAGAGAAGAGAAACCCGACGGCTCGTACTTTACTGATCTCAGAAGTCGTACACGCTGTTGCAAGGAGAAATTAAAGCCATGAGCATCATCACCAGGATGATTCATGCATCTGGAGTCAACGGATGGATTGCAGGAAGAAAGCGAACAAAGGTGAGAAAGTGGAGCAACGTCAGTGCCGTTAAAAAGAGGAATGAAATTGGAAACCTTGAAGCTGAATATCAACGTTGATAAAGGAGGAATTGCAGCATCATCAGCTGAGCGTGAACATTATCTACACGTGTGGGAAATGGACGACGTTGAAGCCATAAATATCGTCAATCTGAAAAAGCCTGGCAACATTCAAATCTTCCAACTGAAGAAAAGAGATATTAAAGACGCTTTAACTGCCGACTGAAGGAGAAATGAAAGCGTGATCACTGACGATGAGAAGAAGAACATCCCAAAGATCGTAAAGCTGAAGGTCGAACCCTTGAGGAGCCGTGAGGAACAAAGATCTCCGTCTGTGAAGTCTCTGAACTCAGAGGAACAATGCCCAACCAGAAAAGAAGTGTGAACTTTCCCCCGACCTTTAACTCGCCTGTCTGTTACACATCTTCCTCCGCAAAATATTTATAGAAAGATTCTGAATGTGTCGGATTGTGTTATTGAGCGTGAGTGTAGCTGCAGTAGACGGCGCAGGACTCAGCAGGTAAGTTCGATGGGTAAGGTACCAGGATGTGATTCACAACGTTTTGTTTTTAAAAGGGTTTTTTAGCATTTTGTTTTACTGGCCACAATATTTAGTTACAAAGAGAAGCTGATCCGTCCACAGCCTTCATCATCTTCATCATCATCAGAAGCGGTAGAATAAGTTGTTGAACATGAATACAGCTCATCCTGCGTGTTCTTCAGGTTTCACTGTCGTCTCCTCCGCAGCTCGCTGTGTTACTCCTCGGACAGGCAGCTCTCTTTAGATCTGGTCAACGTGGGACGCCAGCGTCTGGACTTCCTGCCCATGCTGGAGCACTCTGGGACGTACCGGGAGACCGCAATGCACGCTGGGACTTTTGCCCAGGAAATCATCACACTGGTGCACCAGGTCAAAGGTCAGTTAATGCATGTCTGCACACGGGATGTGAGTGGACTCATCTTTGTGCATGATGTTGGTAAAGAGTCGGCACAAAGCAGAATAAAAGACCTCGTACAAACATTGTGGCTGTTTATGACAAAGTTTCCGTCCACGTGACATCACGCGGTGGAGTGTAAGTGAAGAGCGACACGAGCTCGTTGTTTCCTGCAGTTTAGTGTCACAGTGTAACACTTCCCGTGCACGAGCTCCAGCCATCTGATAGTTTAGTGATTGAAACACTCGACATATTCTTAAAGTGTTTGTCTGTTTCCAGAGCAGTACTTCAGAGATGATGGAGTCTCTCTGAACGAGCGCTTCTCAGCGCCTCAGAAAGGCGGCGGCTCTGAAGACGAGACGGAGGAGCTGACGCTGGATGAGAGGTTCAGTGCAAACCGGTACGTGGACTGGAGGAGTCGAGGAGTCGAGGAGTTGTGAAAGGTGCATGATTACAGATAATGATTCTTACTGTCTTCTGCAGAGGCTTCAGCCTGAACATGAACTCGCTGCTCGACGACGACGAGCCTCTGTTCTCCAGACTCGGCCCGTTACCGGTAAATAAACGAGACTTGATTAAATTAAACGTTTCCGTCCGAGTTGGTGTTTCTTTAATGGGTCTTGTTGGTGTCAGCCGGTTCGAGGCCCGGGGGACCTGAGACACAACCTGGAGAGGAGGCGGCAGGAGAAGCTGGAGGGAGTGAAGGTCACAATATCAGGGAGCAGCCAATCACAGCGGCCCCTGGATCCAATCAGGTGACATTAAAGTGTATCAGACTGCACAGAGAGTAATAACGCCACACACACACACACACACACACACACACACACACACACACACACACACACACACACACACACACACACACACACACACACACACACACACACACATTATATCCTGGGTTTTAAATACCTTTTTATATCTGACTAACACTTTCCACTTCCACTCCTCATCATCGTTTGATATCTTTCGTTACTTTGCAGATTTAGATGAATAAAACCAAACATTGCGATGTGTTATTATCGAGGAAAATAAAACTTTATTGACTCCTTGGTGGACGCTCCACCTTTACCTGCTGCAACATTAATGCATCAATATTTATAATAATATATGTTTCTGCATAAAGAGTGCTTGAAGAACAAAATCTTTGTTCTGCGTGTCAAGATGAAAATATAAAACTTGCTAAGTAATCATTATTTTTTTAGTAAGTGCTTTTCAAAACAAAGCTACAAAGTTTTTCACAATAAAAGCACAAAATATTAATTAATTACTTACTTTGTCCCCACACGGTGATGAAACACAAACGCAAGTTAAATAACAAACTATATAAATACTAATTAAATAATTAAACTTGTTACTTCTGTTCTCTGTCTTCACGTCTCTGCCAGCGAGCCGAGTTCAGAGGACGAAATGTCTCAGATGGACGACGAAGGATTCTCCACCTGGCCAGAGGAGCACAGCAGGAGGCGAGAAGGCAACATGGTGAGTGAGGAAGAGTGAGGAAGAGTCAGGCTGAGCTTTCTGTCCGCACATGTTGGAGGTCAAAGTTAATCTTTAACCTTCGTGTCTGCTTTTAGGCACCACGGAGAGGAGCTCCCTTCGCCTCCCAGCGCAGGAACACTCGCCCCGTCAACCGGCTGGGACCAATAAGGCGACCGAACAGCCGCAACCACCCTGCAGGTAACGCAACGTCACAATAACGGAGAATATTCGGCTGAATCTGCAGCTTTCACTCTCCGACAGTAAGAGACCAGCTGAGGGACGTCGTGCAGCGTTTACTAACCTGTACGGCGACTTCATAACGTTTGTTATTATAGATTATATATATATATATATATTATATATTATATATTCAAACTGAACTGTGCATGACCTTCATATCTGTACAAAAGGAAATAAATACTTTTAGTTTTTAATTTCAGTCTTTCTCCTAATTATTAATTAAGCAACAAAATATTTGAATAAAGTGTGTGTGTGTGTGTGTGTGTGTGTGTGTGTGTGTGTGTGTGTGTGTGTGTGTGTGTGTGTGTGTGTGTGTGTGTGTGTGTGTGTGTGTGTGTTTGTTAGAAACACAGGAATGCCTTTTAATATTAAAGTAGAATTATAGACTGTCTATGAACAGATGGCGTTAAATATCCTCAAACTAAATGTATTAATTTATAAACTGCTGTTTTCATCTTGCACTTTAGTTCCTCACAAGTGTGTGTAGTAGTGTGTGTAGTGTGTGTGTAGTGTGTGTGTCGTGTTTGAGGAGTGCAGCAGTCTTTACCATGTGGGTGTTTCATGTAGCTGCTTCTTCTCCTCGTCCTCTGTGGCGCCGGTCCCATCCTTCTCTGACCCCCGCTCTCTGTCTTTACCACTCGCAGGTCCTAACTGGTGATGGGACTCTGGGTATCCTGGGTTTTGGATTCTGCTACTTTTAAAACCACTTTAAAAAACAGCCAATCAAAAAGGATTTTGTTGAATTGTGTTGATTTGCATCATCAGCACAATGATGGCGTTCGTCAAACTGAAGTTGTTCACTGTCTTTGTTTTATGCGTCTCTGGTATTGATGTCTGATTTTCACACTTTATGTGTCGCCATGATTTAAAACAGTATTTTTAATTTCTTTTAATCAAACGCTTTGTGAGACCTGCTGGTTTGAGCCGCTCGCAGCTGGAGCTCTGAAGGTTTTGCTGCAGCAGAAGATGAAATGAAGGAAAATGCATCTGGCTTGTGACGCTACGGGACTTAATTCACTTGTTCGTGCCGTCGGGTGATTAAAACGTCCGCACACAGTCATCAGTGGAGCACAAGTCGACCAGTGACGGCTCTTTGATCACGTCTGTACACTTGTATTTTAGCGTTACACCGGCTCTTCCTGTCGGTGACACGTGGCCCTGTTGCTGAATAAATGAAATATTTGTCAATTTGATTTTGTCTGAGTCATTTTGTTGTTTCAAAGTCAAACTCGTTGCTTATTGGAAGTTAATCTTTGTTTTCAGAGACGAGATGACGTTTACTGAGCGGGTTGTTAAGATAAGAGAACAAAGTCTTATTCATTAAGTTTACATCAGGAGCCCGATATAAAGATCCATACCATATGTAAATAACTAATATATGTTCTGACAACATGATCTCAAAGGTCATAAGAAGGTCACCTTTGCATCTGGAATAGATTACCTTGGTGCCATGAAGTTTGAGGCAATAGAAGTAGATCGATGTATGTTGCCACAGGGTTCGTGCAGCTCCGATATAAGATATATATATATATATATATATATATATATATATATAAGGGGCGAGATTGTCTTTGTCTGAGGGACACTACGCGGTTGTGCTTGGAAGCAGGTAGTGTTCTCATTATTAGTGTTTGTTGTACAACAAAACGATAATTAATCAACTATATCTGTGTCTGTGCTTTATTGATTCCTCTGTTTCATACCACCATGTTGTGAGCGATAAATGTCCACGACAGGGTCACTAAGGAAGACATTTTGAAAGGTTTCACTGCTGACACGTTTTATTATCTTTCTCTGCTGCTCATTATGTCACATTTTAGAACTATAACCGCTTTGTGAACAAGGAAACAAACTTCCATCTTTGGGAAACATTTTGCCTATTTGTGACGTTGAATCGACAGTTTGATTAGCAGGCTCTAGGATGGTGTTTGTCTTCAGATGAAGACCACAAGATGAGGCTGAAAGCTCCAGAAAAACCTTATTTGTGTGCTTAGTGATGAGATTTAAAAATGAGCTTTGTGAATCAGTAAAGGTTATGAGAGTTAACCGCTCTGTATGAAAACAGCTGCACAATTTACAACAATCAATTCAGAGAAATTGTCAAATTAATATTTATTTCAAACCACGGGTGAAAATACATAATAAAAAAGACAACAGTTAAAAACAAACGTAGCAGCGTCGCCGTTAAAGAATCAGCTCTTCACTTGTGTTATAAGGCACGCAGAGCGGACTGCAGCGTTACGGACGAACGCCGACGACAAAAACACAGAAGTTTTCCAGTCTTCGAAAATGTAGAGCGAGAGCTCATTTTAATATTTCACATTGTGTTGAGGACATGATTCAGGTCAGTGCACGTCTTATTGTGAAGGGCTTTTATTTTGGGAGGACTGGGAGTTCACTAAAATGATAAAATAATAAAGTGAATAAAATGTATAATATTAATAGTTTAAACAGCATTAGTTTGAATCAGAGCAGAAATAATAATCTGGTTTGTTATTTTTAAATATCGGGATGCCTGCAGAACGTTTCTTTAAAAAAGAAACATTTTCAAAGTTCCAGTATAAAATCGTAGCTTTGTTATTGAAAGCAAACGATAAACATGCATCAATAATGCTCTGGTGGTGTTGGCCACCAAAATAAAACATTTAGCTCCATGTACCAGATGACTCGAGGTGTTTTTAAGGGTTCGTTTGTCCCGTAGATGAAGCAGGACCTTCTCAACCCGTGAAGGACAAACTAATGCTTCAGATCAACACTCGTATCAGTTTCCCAAAAACCCTTCAGCTCCAGCAGAGACAGACGTGGCTTCAATCTTCCAGTAACGGCGAGTTATCGTCAGCACCAGCGAGGAGATGCTCCGGTGGAGCCCCCTGGAGGTCCACCTGGGGGCCGGGAGACCCTGTAGCACCCAGAACACGTCTGGGTTCGGGTGAGTTCAATGCGAATCCATAGAAGAAGAGGAAAAAGTGCGTCCGGTGCGAGTCAGAGGCCAGAGCTGCAGGGTAAAGGTCGAAACGACACCTCCATGTTCTCCTCCAGGATGACGTCGAAACGGCACATCAAGGGCCTGAAGGAGAGGAAGACCCAAGGTTCATCAAAGACTGACGTTGGTTAAAAAACATTATGATGTAATATCTTTATGGCAGTTTTAAAATAGTTATCTTATGATTTCAATATTATTGCTGATGCATTGACGCATTATTATTATTATTATTATTATTATTATTATTATTATTATTATTATTATTATAAAATAACAGTCTTTTAATATCACAGCAACAACTATTTTTACCTGTCATGATATATCACAATTTATTAGTTGATTAGTTATATTCTGTATTAAATATCTAAATCTGCAAAGTAACTAAAGCTGTTTCAACTTAAATACTAAACAATTCTTCCTCGGATGTATTTGTTCTTCTGCTGCTAACACAGAACGTGTCACTGTACATCTTAAAGCTGTCTCAGTTTAATAGGTGAACTGTTCGTCCAGCAGCTCTGACCTCTCGGGACGCTCCAGCGGCGTGAAGCGTATTCGCAGCAGTCTGATTTTGTAGCGAGGGCCGATCACGTTTCCCGTGTTGATGCGCATCGAGATCTTCTGGACCTGCTTCAGATCCTCGTCGAACTGGGCCAGCAGCCGCGTGGAGGTGTACTGCTCGAACTGGAGCGGCTTGCTGGGAGTGAAGAGGAGAAAAGGTTGTTTTGTATAGTTTGGTGCTCTGCAGGTGTTCACAGCTGGTACTGTAGGTGTTCTAACATCTGGTGTTCTAACAGCTGGTGTTCTAACATCTGGTGTTCTAACAGCTGGTGTTCTAACATCTGGTGTTCTAACATCTGGTGTTCTAACATCTGGTGTTCTAACAGCTGGTGTTCTAACAGCTGGTGTTCTAACAGCTGGTGTTCTAACATCTGGTGTTCTAACATCTGGTGTTCTAACATCTGGTGTTCTAACAACTGGTGTTCTAACATCTGGTGTTCTAACATCTGGTGTTCTAACATCTGGTGTTCTAACAACTGGTGTTCTAACATCTGGTGTTCTAACATCTGGTGTTCTAACAGCTGTGTCTAACAGCTGGTGTTCTAACAGCTGGTGTTCTAACATCTGGTGTTCTAACATCTGGTGTTCTAACATCTGGTGTCTAACAACTGGTGTTCTAACAGCTGGTGTTCTAACATCTGGTGTTCTAACAGCTGGTGTTCTAACATCTGGTACTGATGGTGTTCTAACAGCTGGTGTTCTAACATCTGGTGTTCTAACATCTGGTGTTCTAACATCTGGTGTTCTAACAACTGGTGTTCTAACATCTGGTGTTCTAACAGCTGGTGTTCTAACAGCTGGTGTTCTAACATCTGGTGTTCTAACATCTGGTGTTCTAACATCTGGTGTTCTAACAGCTGGTGTTCTAACAGCTGGTGTTCTAACAGCTGGTGTTCTAACATCTGGTGTTCTAACACTAACATCTGGTGTTCTAACAACTGGTGTTCTAACATCTGGTGTTTCTAACATCTGGTGTTCTAACACTGGTGTTCTAACAGCTGGTGTTCTAACATCTGGTGTTCTAACATCTGGTGTTCTAACAGCTGGTGTTCTAACAACTGGTGTTCTAACATCTGGTGTTCTAACATCTGGTGTTCTAACAGCTGGTGTTCTAACAGCTGGTGGTTCTAACATCTGGTGTCTAACAGCTGTGTTTCTAACATCTGGTGTTCTAACATCTGGTGTTCTAACATCTGGTGTTCTAACAACTTGGTGTTCTAACATCTGGTGTTCTAACACTGGTGTTCTAACAAGCTGGTGTTCTAACACTTCTGGTTTGTTTCTAACATTCTGGTGTTCTAACAGCTGGTGTTCTAACATCTGGTGTTAGCTTCTAACAGCTGGTGTTTAACAGCTGGTTGTGTCTACATCTGGTGTTCTAACAGCTGGTGTTCTAAACGCTGTTCTAACAGCTGGTGTTCTAACAGCTGGTGTTCTAACAGCTGGTGTTCTAACATCTGGTGTTCTAACAGCTGGTGTTCTAACAGCTGGTGTTCTAACATCTGGTGTTATAACAACTGGTGTTCTAACATCTGGTGTTATAACAACTGGTGTTCTAACATCTGGTGTTCTAACAGCTGGTGTTCTAACAGCTGGTGTTCTAACATCTGGTGTTCTAACAGCTGGTGTTCTAATAGCTGGTACTGATGGTGTTCTAACAGCTGGTGTTCTAACAGCTGGTGTTCTAACAGCTGGTACTGATGGTGTTCTAACAGCTGGTGTTCTAACAGCTGGTGTTCTAACAGCTGGTACTGATGGTGTTCTAACAGCTGGTGTTCTAACAGCTGGTACTGATGGTGTTCTAACAGCCGGTACTGATGGTGTTCTCTAACAGCCGGTACTGATGGTGTTCTAACAGCTGGTACTGATGGTGTTCTAACAGCTGGTACTGATGGTGTTCTCTAACAGCCGGTACTGATGGTGTTCTAACAGCTGGTACTGATGGTGTTCTAACAGCTGGTACTGATGGTGTTCTAACAGCCGGTACTGATGGTGTTCTCTAACAGCCGGTACTGATGGTGTTCTAACAGCCGGTACTGATGGTGTTCTCTAACAGCTGGTACTGATGGTGTTCTAACAGCTGGTACTGTAAGTGTTCTCTAACAGCTGGTACTGATGGTGTTCTAACAGCTGGTACTGATGGTGTTCTAACAGCTGGTACTGATGGTGTTCTCTAACAGCTGGTACTGATGGTGTTCTAACAGCTGGTACTGATGGTGTTCTAACAGCTGGTGTTCTAACAGCTGGTACTGTAAGTGTTCTCTAACAGCTGGTACTGATGGTGTTCTAACAGCCGGTACTGATGGTGTTCTAACAGCTGGTACTGATGGTGTTCTAACAGCCGGTACTGATGGTGTTCTAACAGCTGGTACTGATGGTGTTCTAACAGCCGGTACTGATGGTGTTCTCTAACAGCTGGTACTGATGGTGTTCTAACAGCCGGTACTGATGGTGTTCTAACAGCTGGTACTGATGGTGTTCTCTAACAGCTGGTACTGATGGTGTTCTAACAGCTGGTACTGTAAGTGTTCTCTAACAGCTGGTACTGATGGTGTTCTAACAGCCGGTACTGATGGTGTTCTCTAACAGCTGGTACTGATGGTGTTCTAACAGCCGGTACTGATGGTGTTCTAACAGCTGGTACTGATGGTGTTCTCTAACAGCTGGTACTGATGGTGTTCTAACAGCTGGTACTGATGGTGTTCTAACAGCTGGTACTGTAAGTGTTCTCTAACAGCTGGTACTGATGGTGTTCTAACAGCCGGTACTGATGGTGTTCTCTAACAGCTGGTACTGATGGTGTTCTAACAGCTGGTACTGTAAGTGTTCTCTAACAGCTGGTACTGATGGTGTTCTCTAACAGCTGGTACTGATGGTGTTCTAACAGCCGGTACTGATGGTGTTCTAACAGCCGGTACTGATGGTGTTCTAACAGCTGGTACTGATGGTGTTCTCTAACAGCTGGTACTGATGGTGTTCTAACAGCTGGTACTGTAAGTGTTCTCTAACAGCTGGTACTGATGGTGTTCTAACAGCCGGTACTGATGGTGTTCTCTAACAGCTGGTACTGATGGTGTTCTAACAGCTGGTACTGTAAGTGTTCTCTAACAGCTGGTACTGATGGTGTTCTCTAACAGCTGGTACTGATGGTGTTCTAACAGCCGGTACTGATGGTGTTCTAACAGCCGGTACTGATGGTGTTCTAACAGCTGGTACTGATGGTGTTCTAACAGCCGGTACTGATGGTGTTCTCTAACAGCTGGTACTGATGGTGTTCTAACAGCTGGTACTGGTACGGACAGACTTACTGGTCTATTCGGGCCTCTGTGACGTTTCTGCCGCTGTGCAGCCGGATGTAGACGACCCCCCAGCGGAGGTACTGGTTCCAGGTCACCATGTCCACTCTGTAGTTCAGCTCTGAAGGAAAGATCAGGATGAACTGTAAAGATTGACCCTTTAAACAGTTATTTAATAAAGTATAAATATAATAATATAATAATATATATAATATAATCAGTATAAAGAAGAATTATTACTTATTATATGAAGTGTTTTAATCAACATGTGTTTTAAGATCCTTTAACTTTAAACTGTAAACTTATAGAGCAGGAAGAAGCTGCTGCAGTAATCAGACCCTTCAGTTACATGTGTTGTTAATAGATGATCATAATAACAGATGATGTCAGATGTTTACTCACTCCTGTAGGGCAGCGTGTTGGTGGTGCTGAAGAAGACTTTGGTCTGTCCCAGCTGCAGCAGCGTCTCCCTCCACTGGCTCACATCGTAACCTGCAGGTGAGCACACACAGGTGTTCAAACATAACGCGTCCATCAGTCCCAGCAGCGGCTCATCAACATCGCACCACCTACCGAGCACGGGGCAGGACGCGGGTTTGAAGGCCTCGCACTGCAGACACCGGCCCTCCAGGAAGTCGCTGTAGGACGAGCAGGGGTAACCGGTGAGGCTGCAGGTCCGGTTCAGAGCGCACAGGAACAGAAACACCGAGCGCTGGTGGTCACACACAAAGTAAGATTTACCTGTGGGAGACAAAAACTGCAGTGAGTGAGTGTGTGTGTGGGAATTAATGAGTGTGTTTTCTGCTCGTGTGTGTGTGCTCGCCTGCAAAGATGGTCTTGGGGCACCCTGGTTGGTCGGCTCCACCGTTGGCGTAGAAGTCAATGTGACCGTGAGCTCCTCTCAGTCCAAATGCTGCACATGAAACATACATGTTGAATCGTCACATGTTGATTTGGATTGTTCTTATGAGACAAATGTTTCGTCTTCTCTCCTCCTGACTTTGTGCAGATTATTCAGTTTCTCTAAATACAACCAAAAACAGATTTGCCTCAAGAAACGTCCATCGTCTGGTGCTGCCCGGAACCTGCATATTAAGGATCCGCAGACACATCAGGGTTCAGCTGGGAAGTATGCAGGTGTTGCACGTACTCTTGCTCATGTTGTAGCGTCGGACGCACACACACAACTTACAAGTAATGTAATTAAAGATTTTAAAATAAAGGTTTAACATCAAAAAGGTCAGAATCATTCAAAAACAGATGTTCCTCTTGTAATCATGGGATGCCCCAAACATTTGTCTTGACATGGGGATTAAATTAATTTATATATAGAAGTAACTTCCTCAAATTATTTCCTTTGGTTCAACCAAAAAGACCAAATCTGACCTAAAAACGACGTAAACACACAAACAGGGAGGCTCGAGGACATTTAGTGTTTGGAAGCAGTAAATGGAATAAATTAGACATTTATTTAAAAATGAGTGTACTTATTTTAAAATAATTTATAATAATGAATCATGCTAGAAAAATACAAAGAGAAATTTAGGGGAATTATTAAAAAATAATTGAGGGGACTCTGGCTGTTATTTATTAATATTTAATAAAATGACAATATTTTGTTGAAGTTTTACGTCATGTAAAATGTTTGGCACATCCCACATGATTACAAGATATATATCTGTATTACATAATATATAATTCAGACGCTCACAGTTCATGTCGGTGTGAAGAACGTCCACAAACATGGCGTCCGAGGGGTCGAGCCTCTCCTCGGGGGTGGCGCTGGTGAACATCGGCCCGGCTGGGTCCAGACCTGGAGGGGAGGACGGAGGGTCAACTTATTTAAACCTTACATTTTATTACATTACTCAGCCTTCTTGATTTAAGTTTGTTTTTACAACATGTTTGAGTTTCATTAAACAACTAAATGTTTAGTGTTTATTCATAACTTTAGCAGAGTTGTGTGCAATTAATTTCTCTTTAAAAAAAAGAATAAATCTGCAAAATAATATGAAAACAAATATAATAACTGTGAATAAAGCAACAGGAAAAATTAAGGGATACAAATAAAAATATATATACTGTATATACAATAAATAGAGTAATTTATATGCAAATAAATACATTTATATAAAAAAATGTTTTATACAGAAATAAATTAACAAATAAATAATGCTTATAATTATTCTTTTTAAATTTTGTTTATATTTCCTATTTTTTGTATTTACTTATTTATTCATTTATTTATTCCTCTTTATATTTTCACATTTATTTTCTTATTCTTTTTCAGATTCATTATCATTTTATGACACTCTTAGGAACATTTTAGATTGTGTTGTTAAAACCTAAAACTATTCTGAATCAACTTAACTTTCCTTCACTTATTCCTTCTTTCCCGTATTAATTCTTATTTTATTTATTTACCTGTGATTCGTCCGATCTTCCCCTTCAGGTTTGCTCCTACAAACCCGGCCAGGTGAGCTCCCAGACTGACGCCGATGAGGTGGACGGAGCTCAGCGACGCTCCTTCCTCCTGCAGACACATTCAGAAAGTCTCCGTTATATTCTCTTTTTATTCTTCTCACTGTTCATGGATATATAATATATATATATATATATATATATATATATATATTATATATATTTAAAATTATTATTCAGTGGGTTTTATTTTTATTCAGTTTTATTTCTATCGAAGGGCGGCAGCCTCTGCCGTGTCAGAGGCAAAGCAGCGGGTGTGGGAGAAGTTCGGAGAAGCTATGGAGAAGGACTTTCGGTCGGCACCAAGGTGCTTCTGGAAAACCATCCGGCACCTCAGGAGGGGGAAGCGAGGAACCATCCAAGCTGTGTACAGCAAGGGTGGGGCCCTGCTGACTTCGACTGAGAAGGTTATCGGCCGCTGGAAGGAGCACTTTGAGGAACTCCTGAATCCGACTAACACGCCCTCTATGGTTGAGGCAGAGCTGGAAGCTGATGGGGGATCATCGTCAATTTCCCTGATGGAAGTCACTGGGGGGGTCAAACAACTCCACAGTGGCAAAGCCGCAGGGGTTGATGAGATCCGTCCAGAAATGCTGAAGGCTTTGGGTGTTGAGGGGCTGTCTTGGTTGACACGCCTCGTTAACATTGCATGGAAGTCTGGGACAGTGCCTAGGGGTTGACAGACCGGGGTGGTGGTTCCCCTATTTAAAAAGGGGGACCAGAGAGTGTGTGCCAACTACAGGGGTATCACACTTCTCAGCCTCCCCGGTAAAGTCTACTCCAAGGTACTGGAAAGGAGGGTTCGGCCGGTAGTCGAACCTCTGATTGAAGAGGAACAATGGGGATTCCGTCCTGGTCGTGGAACAACAGACCAACTCTTTACTCTCGCAAGGATCCTGGAGGGGGCCTGGGAGTATGCCCATCCGGTCTACATGTGTTTTGTGGATCTGGAGAAGGCGTATGACCGGGTCCCCCGGGTGATACTGTGGGAGGTGCTGCGGGAGTATGGGGTGAGGGGGTCACTTTTGAGGGCCATCCAATCCCTGTACGCCCAAAGTGAGAGTTGTGTCCGGATACTCGGCAGTAAGTCGGACTCTTTTCCCGTGAATGTTGGCCTCCGACAGGGCTGCGCTTTATCACCAATCCTGTTCGTGATGTTCATGGACAGGATATCGAGGCGTAGTCGTGGAGGAGAGGGGTTGCAGTTCGGTGACCTGAGGATCTCATCGCTGCTCTTTGCAGATGATGTGGTCCTTATGGCATCATCGGTCTGTGACCTTCAACAGTCACTGGATCGGTTCGCAGCCGAGTGTGCAGCGGTTGGGATGAGGATCAGCACCTCCAAATCTGAGGCCATGGCTCTCAGCAGGAAACCGGTGGATTGCCTACTCCGGGTAGGGAATGAGCCATTACCCCAGGTGAAGGAGTTCAAGTACCTCGGGGTCTTGTTCGCGAGTGAGGGGACAATGGAGCGAGAGATTGGCCGGAGAATCGGAGCAGCGGGGGCGGTATTACAGTCACTTTACTGCACCGTTGTGACGAAAAGAGAGCTGAGCCAGAAGGCAAAGCTCTCAATATACCGGTCGATCTTCGTTCCTACCCTCACCTATGGTCATGAAGGCTGGGTCATGACCGAAAGAACGAGATCACGGGTACAAGCGGCCGAAATGGGTTTTCTCAGACGGGTGGCTGGCGTCTCCCTTAGAGATAGGGTGAGAAGCTCAGCCATCCGTGAGAGACTCGGAGTAGAGCCGCTGCTCCTTTACGTTGAAAGGAGCCAGTTGAGGTGGTTCGGGCATCTAGTAAGGATGCCACCTGGGTGCCTCCCTAGGGAGGTGTTCCAGGCACGTCCAGCTGGGAGGAGACCCCGGGGAAGACCCAGGACTCGGTGGAGAGATTATATCTCCTCACTGGGAACGCCTCAGGATCCCCCAGTCGGAGCTGGAGGATGTGGCCCGGAGAAGGGAAGATTGGGGTTCCTTACTAGAGCTGCTGCCCCCGCGACCCGATCCCGGATAAGCGGTGGACGATGGATGGATGGATGGATTTCTATTTTATTTTCTATTAAATTAACATTCTATCCCTATTCATTCTGTATTTCCATTATTGTAAAGCACTTTCTGCTGCAGTTCACGTATGAAAGTTGGTTTACAAATGTATTATTTATTATTATTATTTTATTATTATTATTAATATTTAATATCCTGAAAAACTAAACCAGGAGCTCAAAGCGGCTAAAAGGCTCCGTGGCGCTGAAGCGTCTCACCTGCATGGTCATGATGAAGCCGGTCAGGTTGTACGCCGCCTCCCTGGTGTAGGTGACGGCGATGAAGTAGTTGAGGTTTGCAGCGCCCTTGTTCCAGTCCATCACGATGATGTTCATGTCCTCCTGCTCCGCCAGCAGGTGCACGAGGTGGTCTATCCAGATGGGGGGCGCTCCGGTGGGCCGGTAGCCGTGGATGACGAAGGCGGTGGGGCGTGAGAGGTTGAAGAGCGGCTGCGAGGACAGGCGGTGGTGGTCGAGCTCGCGGCCGCAGTCGAGGTTGGAGCGGGTATAGAGCAGCAGCCGCACGTACAGGCTGGTTCCCATGAAGCAGTGCGACAGGTTGAGGTCGGTAAAGTCGTCGCAGGACTCGCCCGCCGCGCTCAGTACCTCACCTGGACGCACAGCGTGGAGGACAGGACATTAGAGCTGCTCTACATGTGATCAGGAGGGAACTTCAGGACTTCTACACTCTATATATATATATATATATATATATATATATATATATATCTACATGAATAAGCAAGTTATTTAATATGAGAGGGATGTAAAACCCAGCTCAGGGAAGTCACAGGTTGTTGACACAAATATCTGATTTTCAGAAACGCTTGGTCTTCATCTAAACGTTTAAAGTCCTGAGTTAAAGCGTCTCGCTGTCTGACTGGAGATGCTGGATCAACTCTTTGTCAGGCGACTTATTATAAGTGTCTTCAGCGTACTGTAACATCCAGACAGCTGGGAGGCTCCTCAACAATTAAACCAATTAGTCTGGCAGTGACCTTTTTGAGCATCCTCCAACAAGCCCATTGTTTGTGTCCACTGTCCTAATATGGACACGTAGTGACGTAAGAAACAAAGAGTTTGTGCTTTATTAAGTAAAGAGAAATACTTGATGCATTCAAGAAGATGTCCTCCTCTGATTCAGCCACAAAGCGTTCCCAACGCAGCACGTTCCCAACGCAGCACGTTCCCAACGCAGCACGTTCCCAACGCAGCACGTTCCCAACGCAGCACGTTGCATCTTCAGAAGATGTTCACTAGTTTGTGATTGCACATAAATATAAAGACGCTCGTTGACATGAATTGGCTGCAAATTGAGAGGAACATACAGTTCGTCTGCACAGATGTTTCAGCTTTTTAAGCGCTGTGATTGGATGTTTCTTGCTGAAATGCACCCTGGGGGTTGTAGTTAGTCTCAATGTCCACGAGCTTCTTGCACCTTCGACTTCTTGCATGTTTTCTAACGCAGTTCTGAATCTGTTCCAATGATTCCAGTTTCATGTTTCAAGTCTCAGAAGAGCTCCAACTGTCAGCCATGTTTTGGGACTTTTACACGAAACTCCGTCTAAAACCACAAATTGTCGTTCTTACATTTTGGTTTTTGTTCGGTTTAAACTAACGAGAAGCAACACGTTAATAAGTGGGTTTTAGAAAAGCAGGTAGGCTGATTCGTTTAGTTTGGACCCAGACAGGCTAGCAGTTTCCCTCTGCTTCCAGTCTTTATGCTAAGCTAAGCTAATGCTAAGCTAATGCTAAGCTAAGCTAATGCAAGTGAAAGTGGTATCAATCTTATCCTCTAACTCTCAGCGATGTAATGTTATATATTGAAGTCTGACAGGTTAGCGTGTTTTTCTGCCTCCACAGTTGACGTTGCTCCGGCTAAACCTTCGAACTTCGTTCATATAACTTTTGCACGTCTATTCATTGTGTTTAAAGCCGGTATTTCTGCACATCTGCAGTTAAAGCTGAGGCTGCACTAAAAGTATTAGTATTATACTATTAGTAGAATTAGACTCCAGTGGTGCTGCGCGGTGAGCCAAACATTTCTAATAACTCCAGAGTCTTTAAAGTCCAGAAGTCAACAAGTATGAATAAAAGACAAAGGCACATGTTTTTATTGAACCAGATGTTCTGCTTCAGTCCATATTTGTTGGCGTTTAGACTTTTAAAAACAACATTTTTAAAGCGAGGTAAGAAAGTAAGAAGACTCATTAATCATTTTTGTTGATGACTTCATAAAATATGACATTTGAAGCGTCATTCAAAAACCTCAATAGAAGCTTAGCAGTTAGCAGTTAGCAGTTAGCAGTTAGCAATTAGCAGTTAGCAGTTAGCAGTTAGCATCAAGGCTACCCGTCATTCCTTCGTGGCGGTCCCCGCTCTGCAATTAGCTCAGGATCAGCCAGCTATAAAAAAACACCTCATCCTCTCACCAGCCGCCCCGCCCTGAGCACAGGAGGAGGGAATGGCCCCAATCCAGCCCCAAACACACACTTTAGTAAAGGGACTGTGTGTGTGTGTGTGTGTGTGTATGTGTGTGTGTGTGTGTGTGTGTGTGTGAGAGACTCTGTGTATTTACTTTTAAACCAGCAGACAGAAACAGCAGGTTTTAACTTCACCTTGGAGCAGATGGGAGGGCGACTTTAAATAATCTGTTGCTTCCTACACCTCACTAAGCTGTTCCTGTCTGCAGCCACACACACTCTCTTCAGCACTTTTAAACAGAAGTTAAACATTTAAGCAGAATTCTTGGTGTTTTTCTTACCTGTGCCGAGCACGAGGAGACCCAGCAGACCGAGGAGTCTGCAGGGCGGCATCCTTCCTACAACCACAGAGACGTAGAGGGAAATGATGGAGGTGCAGACGGAGAGAGAAGGAGCTGTGAATGCTGAGCGGAGGAGGGATGAGTGAAGGAGGGAGGGAGGAGAGGGAGGGAGGAGAGGGGGTGTCTTCACCTACAGGATTCTAGAAGGATGGAGAGGTAAATAGGGGGTGGAGGAGAAGAGAGACGGAGCTATCACTTTCTAAAAGTTAAAAGAAAATGGCAGAAAGTAAAACATTAAAAAACATTATTATTTTGAGAAAGTTTAACATTATTATGAGATACTAAGTCATTATTCTGAGAAGGTTTCTTCCTTAGAAATAACCTTAAAGTGATTAATCAATACTTTATATTCTAATAAATATTAGAATGTGTGTGGGAGCTATGCTTTTATATTTCTAGTGTAAACTATAAATAAAGAAACTGGATTCACAAAGAAGTTCAAACTTCTGTTAAATTAAAATAACTTCAACACAGTAAAATAACAACGTCATTTCTTATTTAATCACAATAAAGTGTTATAAATGTAAAGATAGCATCATAGCTTGGTTACAATAGTTGTTTCCTGTTTACAGTGCTGATGTTATATTTCAGAATAAAATGCAAATCTTTCGTATCAACATTAACAACAATACGTTTTATAAATAATGCATCTGCTGATTAAACTCGTCTATGAAGAAAGTGTCGTGTAAAACCTCCTGAAGAGGATCCTATCCTGGTGGGGTCCGCTGCTCCTCATCCCTGAAGTTGAAGTACGATGTGTACCCTCAGAAGTTGGAGCCACACCAGTTTTGGTTATTAATAGCTCCCCGGGCTCTGACCACACTGCACCCAGCCCATGCTGCCCTGTACTCACTGAATCCATCGTGTAATTTAACATCCAGAGACTCTGAAAACATTTTAAAAGCAGACCGAGCCGAGGGTTTCAGTAATGTAAGAGATGAAACCGCACGGAAAGCAGCACGAGGTCTGTTTCAGAAGAAAGACTGCGTTACATGCTGCCAGATCACCTCTCCAACATCATCTCTCCAACATCTCTCCAACATCTCTCCAACATCATCTCTCCAACATCATCTCTCCAACATCTCTCCAACATCATCTCATGCTGATATTGTGCTTTTGTGAAACATCTGATACCAGCCGGTCTGTGGCATCGACTAAAGAAACAGAAGCGTGCACACTTTAGTGTTTCTGTATTAATTCATCATTCAGAAGTACTTTCTACATACGTTTTGGGAGATACTTATTACTTATTCTCTTTCTTGCTTTGATGAGAAAGTTCAATCCTGTTAATGCAACACTATCATCCCCTGTGGTGAAGGTTTGTATCTCCCTGTAGTCCCCCAGAAACACACAGCATCTGGTGTTAGTTCAGATTAAACAACATACAGCGTCTTAATTACTGACATTTTAAGGTTCAGGCAGATTTCATTATCTGTTTCACACAACAAAAGAGAGTTTGGATGTTTTGAAGTGTGGTTGTATAAGGTGAAGCTGTTTTCTCTGCGCTCTTCAAAGCCACCAGACTCCATTGACAAAACAGGTCATTTTACCTCGCAGAACAATACACGTTGCTGGTTTACTGCTGCCTCCATCAGTTAGTTTGGTTTTGTTATTGAGTGACTTTGGTGTTTTAAATGGTTCGTTTTAATTCACCAAAGTCACAATAACACAAACAAACTAACCGATGGAGGCAGCGGTAGAACTGCAACTTCCATGTTCTGCGAGGTAAAATGACCTGTTTTGTTAATGGAGTCTGGTGGCTTTGAAGAGCGCAGAGAAAACAGCTTCACCTTATACAACCACACTTCAAAACATCCAAACTATCTCTTTAAGTTTTCATATTTTTCCACGTATATGAATGCATTTTATCGTCCTTCCAGGTATCTATTGGTGTCATTTATTTTCATTGCACCATGAAAACTAATTTGTATTTAAAACATTTTATTTTACACTTGATCACAATGAAATGAAACCAAATCCGTCTGGACGCTTACACACAATAATCCATAAATGTGAAATATGCAACATTGAGAGAAATACTAAAATGTCTACTTGTTAGTAGGATGAAGTTTTTCCTTTCATGCTTGCGTTTTTGTGTCTCTGCAGACTGAGCGGCGATTGGCAGGTGAGCAGCCAGGTAAAAGGTAAGTGTAAGGTCACAATGTCCCGGCCGGTTAAAGAGCTTACCTGTGAGGCCGCGCCTTCTCGTCAGTCGCCTGCGTTGGCAACAGAGGGCCGAAGAAGAGATTATAAAACCAGCAACGTGTGGTCAGGCTCTTTATTTATCCAGAGCAGGTTGACAGACAGCTGCTGCACACTTTCATAACTCCACTTTGAAAACATGGAGCAGTGAAACGACCTGGAGTAGCAGCTGTCACTCATTACAAATATGTTAAGCAGCTTGCTCGTGCCTTTAGGACGCGGCTACTTCCCAACTTCACTTCCCTACATCTTCAGATATTTGGGAAGTGAAGTTTGTATTTGTGCATCTACTGGACGGAGAGTTTCTCATCACTAAAGTCTTATTAAAGAACTGTACTTACTGCAGATACAAGTACTTGAGTATTTCCATCTGTCTGCTACTTCTACTTCTACTAAAATATAATACCAAACTAGCCGTTATGCAAGATTTGTTTTGTATTTAATGAAGAATAAAATGACATTTTAATCTAAAGGTTATGGATCATAGAGATACCTTCATGGACGTGACCAGGTGCTGTACGGGGAGGAGCGCTGTGATTGGCCAAACCAGAAGCTTAAATTCAATCTTTTCAAAGGTGATATTTGGATGTCAGGTTACAGATGTTAGTTGGGTGGATGCACGACTGAGATCACTTATCAGATAAAGAGTAATTATCTCCGTCAGTGACTTTGGTTGAAAAGCACTAAAGGCCAAGATGTTCTATTAAAGACGTCGACGACTAAAGCTGCTGAGATAATCGCCGCTAAACCGTTCTCAGTTGGACTGCAGCATTAGGTGATGATAGAGGGATGATCCAACACCATGAGCTGTATGATCAGTTATGACCGGCAGAGATTAACTTTGAGCCGTGTTAGCTGCAGGGATGTCGGCCATCTTGGTACTGAAACTACAAGTATAACAATTATTTGGTTCAAGGAACTAAGATCCCGAAACGTGGAGATACCCCGACCCGAGTCCCGTGTGTGTGTGTGTGTGTGTGTGTGTGTGTGTGTGTGTGTGTGTGCAGAGACCTGAACACCCCACAGCATCTCCTTTACACATTATATAGCAAATTGTACTGAAGTGTTGCATCCAGAAATAAATATGTAATGTTGAAATGAGTTTAACCCTTTAATCAAAGTTAGTCTCATTTAATTTATTTCAACACAAAGAAATTCACAATTTACACACAAACATTTACAAGTTGCAGTGAAAATGTTTGAGTATAATGTTTTTAAATCTTTTTTAATTAAGACTAGATTCTTGTTTACTCATTGAACATAAAACATAAAATGTAAACACAAAAGGTTTCTATTTTCTGTGCTGCTCTTCAAGGAGATAAAGGGATTCCCTCTGCTGCCCTCGTGTGGCTGCAGGAGGAACAGACCTCTCTCTCTCTCTCTCTCTCTCTCTCTCTCTCTCTCTCTCTCTCTCTCTCTCTCTCTCTCTCTCTCTCTCATGCTCTCTGTCTCTCACATCAACACTTCCTGTTTAGCTGTGAGTTCATGAAGCTGTTCTGAGACGTGTTGTCTTCCAGTTGCAGTCCCTCCTCATGATGGCAGCATCTCTGCCAATGAGTTATCACGGTGCCATCACCAGGACGGACTGTGAGGATCTGCTGGGGAAGAAGAACAAGGACGGAGCTTACCTGATCCGAGACAGCGAGACCATCCAGGGAGCCATGTGTCTGTGTGTTTAGTGAGTCACGTTCAAGAGATTTGCTTTTGTTTATGGTGCGAAACAGCTTGTATTGAACATTAGAGTTCATATCACTTGAGTATGTAGTGTTACTTTCTCCTTCTACTTATTATATTATATATATAAATATATAAATATTGTGCTTTTTACTACTTAAATTAAGATTTTACATCAAAGCACATCTAGACATTTTGAAGAAACTTTAAAAAATACTTGATTAATAATCTTTAAAACAAGATGCAAACATATACAAATAAATATCGTTTTTGTAAAACAATCACAATATTTATTTATATTTATTTTTAAATATTGCAACAAATATCAAGATGCAATGTTGTACGTATTGTTCTTGTTATTTTAATGCATGTCACGTGTGAACAGTTTCCAAGTACATGCTGTACATCATTTACATTTATAGAAAACGGAAGAATAACACAGTTTCCTTCAGGTGTTAAAGACTCTGCAGGGAGGATTCAAACTGTGGGTCATGTGATCACTTCTGCGGCGGATTGTATCAACTAAATGAATGAATTCAACATTTGTTAATATCAGTTATGGTTTAAATTCTGCAAATATGTATGAATAACATGCATCTTGTTTATTTTTGCAGTAAACAGAGGGTGGTGTACACCTACAGAGTGCTGCAGTCACACACTGGACACTATATGCTTTTGGTAAACAAACACACACACACACACACACACACACACACACACGAGGGTTTATTTTATAGTTTTTTTGTTTGATGCCTGAAATAATGTCTGAAGTTAAAACAAGCTTAAGAGATTTTCACTTTTTCTTCTATGACATGAGATCAGTAAATAATCCTTCAGGGAGACAGAGAGATGCAATGTAGTCACTGAGCACTTGCATGCAATATATATATGTATGTATATATATATATATATATATATATATGAATATATATATATACACAAGTGCAAGTGCACTTGCACTTGTGTATATATATATATTCCTCATCATAAAGGGATATCAACACCCAGCCCTAGTTGGTTGTTATTGTTGTTGACCTTGAAGTACTCACATGTATTTAAGTTGCAGAATGTAACATTTCCCAGGTGATGCATTAACACTGATGTGACCTCAGCGACAGCTTTGCAACAGAAATAGCATCAAAGTGTCACATCCGCACTGAGCATACCTCTAAATGTAAGAACACTTCATTAATCAGTGACTGCAGATCAGCTCAGTCTGACTTAAAGGAAGATTTCACCCCCAAAATGGAAACTCTGCAGTTGACAGCTCTCCGCCTCGTCACAGGAAACTCCTCTGACGTACGTTTAGGCTCAAACACACTGATGGCTGCAGAGACTCTTCATCAAGTCTTCATCAAAGGGTTAGGGCACCTTCTGATTGTTGACAGCGGTTGTAGTTTCAGATCTCTGCCCACATCTCTGGAAATGGAAAATCAAACTGAGCATCAGGCTGAAGGAGTTTTAGGTTTGAGTCACAATTCACATTTCGATCGGAGCTTTAATTTCATTTGTCATTTTGGGGACATTTAAATCTTTTTTCAATGTGAAGGTTTGAGGTTTTAATAATGTTGAACTGATTGTCTTTGCGTTTAGATTAAGTGTGCAATAAAGTCCCTTGCTTGCCTCCACATGTCCTGTTTCTGTCCTCTTGTTTCCTCCTCTGACATGTTGTCATTCCTTCAGACATCAGGAGCTGTGCAAGAGACATTCTTTAAGTCTTTGGACGATCTGATCCGGCACTATAAAAAGAAAAATCAGGGCCTGACCATGCACCTGCGCCACTCTGTCAAAAGGAAGACGGCCATGTTGATCCAGGTGCAGAAACCTCGTGAAGCCTCTGGGTCCCAGAGGATGCCTGAACCTGAAGAAGACCCCGAATATGAAAGTACGTCATTGATTTCATCATCAGCACCTTCTTTGATTCGTGGAATATTTGACCTTTTTCTTTATTTCCCTCCAGATGCTCCTTCATCTGAATACGTCGAAGTCCTCCCTGAACAACGATGACTTTGACATTTAGTGTCAGGGAGGGAAAGACCTTGTGTCTGAACAGTGTGCTCTTCAGGATGAGGAACACCTCCTGAAGAACAACGCTCTTCATCGTATTTGGATCCTTCATTCTGAAATATCTCAACTGGAGGGATTATCAAGAGATTTGTTCCAGACGTTCATGATCCCAGAGGATGCATCTTGTTCCATTATCTGGGCTAAGACTTGTGTTGAGTGCTAGCATGCTAACACGCTAAGCTAAGCAGACCTTAGCATTAGCATGTTGTCAACGTTCATCGTTAGCATCAGTGATGGAAGAAGTACTCAGATCTTCTACTTTAGCAAATATAGAAATTCTAAAAGTAAATAAAAAATCATACTCAGGTAAAAGTACAGACACATTATCATCAGGACCAAAAGTAAAAGTACTCATTATGCAGAATCATATATTACTAAATGATAATTATTTATGTATTAATGAGTTCATCACCTTAATGCTGCAGCTGGTAAAGGTGGAGCTCATTTTAATGACTTAATATACTGCTTAATCTATCATAATACATCATAATTAACAAGTTGATTTATGTTTTACAATAATAATCTGAATATTTTAAGTAAAATAAATCATCAGATTAAGTAAAATAGTGGATTAGAATTATAAAGTAGATTAAAGTACCTTAAAAATGATACTTGAGTAACTTTCTACTCTTGGCTGGTTTATGTTCTTGCATTTCTGCTGCTGCGTCGTGGAAGTACATGTGCAGCATGTGGGAGTTATTTCTGTTCAGCTATGACGTTATTAATAATAATAATAATAATAAGATTTATTTGTATAGCACAAGAAGTGCAGCCCAAAGTGCTTCACAGTGAAAACATAACAATTAGACAGGATAAGAGCATTTACAGAACAATAATCACAGTGTTGATGTACACGAGTCTGAAGCTCCGTTATAAAGTGTGAAAAGAATCTGAAACTGCATTTATCATCATTTATTTATGACACTTCATAAAGGCTGGCTGCATATTGACTTCCAGTCATCTGACAGTTTCAGTATTACTTTACCCACATGTAGTTTACCAGTATCAACACCAATGCACAGCAAAACCTCAGACTTTGTAAATTGAGAAACCGCTTTGACCAAAAACATGATTATTTGTGGGTCTTCAAAGTCATGATTAATGTAAAAAACATCAAACTCACAGCATCGTCACATTGTTTCAGCTCTCAAATGTTTGCTTTCTGTCAGGTTTTACTTTATTCTTTATTGTTATATGACCAGAATCAGAAGCCGTGCAGTTTTCTTCGTATTTCTTTCTGCTTGTCATCCAATGAAATGACAAAACCACCAAAATCACCAAGCGTGAGAGCCTCTCTTAATATGTTCTGACTTCCTGTTTGTGGCTCTCAGCTCTAAGCCCATTGGTTTCTACTGAAGACGTAAATCTTGTGTAGGAAGATATCAGACGGAGTGGCTCATTAGTTTTTAATAGTTTTGAACAACAATGGAGACTTTGATACACATAATACTTGTTAGTAGATACATACGCTGTCAGAAATGGTGGTTTGTTACTATTTTCTACATTGAGCTACAAAATACATTTATCCTTAAATGTTGAATCTGCAGTGAGTTTATAAAGAGACAGCAAAAGAGTTTAATGTTGTGCATTTAGTAGCAGTTCCTTCAAAGACCCTGAAAACCACTTTTCTTAATCAGCACCTGAACGCATCATTTTCTGCCACAGTTGAAACCGTTTTGTTCACAGGAGATATCTAACCATGCTCTTAATGAATAATACATTAAAAGCTTTAACTTTCTTATGTTATAAAGAATTAATAAGTTGAGACGAAGGGGCTTTGAACTTTCTGCTGGTAAAGAGTCTTTGCATGCATTTGTTTTTTGTGGAATATATATTAATACTTGTAAAGCTAAGCGGTGCATGAGAATTGTATGTGCTCATCGTCTGGGCTTTTATTTCAGTTATTTGATGCAGTAAGAAACATTTCTATCCCTACAGACTTCTAGAATGGGGTGTCAGTGTATTTGCTTCTTCCTCACTTCCTGTAAATATCCACATGCTTTGTAAATACGAATCTGTAAAATCTTCTTGACTTGTTATTATTTTATGTGTTATTAAATTGTCTCTTGCAGACACGAGTAACCTGAAACTCTGAGATTGTCCATCATTTCCTCGCTTTGCAGAACGTTTTTTTCTATAAGTTCAAGCGAGAGATTAGACTCAATCAAACCACTTCCGTACGGACAACAACATCGCCTCACATCCTGTGTCTGCTTTCACAAACTGCTCACAAGACTTCATATCTCTTTGTTTTAAGCAATGCTTATTACTGGAAGAGCATCAGTTTTGGACATTAACATTGTTTTTTTGGGTGATTTATGAAATGTTGCACATTTGAAGAAGATGCATGCTTCTGTCTGTTTGATCTGCAACTACTGACCAAACAAGGGCAGAAGAAGACAACGAAGACACAAGAGACAAAAGTAGAAAGGAACAGTGGTGGGGTTCAAGAGGAGTATAATAGTATCATAGTCTAACCACAGCTTCCTCACACAATAACAGAAGCAGTTACAACACACGCACGCGCACACGCACATGTATCCACTATCTAGAAGATCTAGATCTACTCAGGACATTTTTATTTGTTAGTAAAGTGGATGTAAGGTACAAGAGTAATGCAGAACATAGTTTGGGATGGGATGTATGGGATCCTTATCAACACTTTGTTTATGTGTTGTTTATGTTTTTAAAAATGGCAAAAATTGACCAATATATTGTTTGTTTTTTAACTCTCAAATGTGTCTATCCGTATTGAAGTGTGGTATGTTTGAGTTTATCTAATACAATTTGTTAGTTCACAACAGGCAGTTACTAAATGTCACTTCTAATACAGAAAGAAAATCAAATGCACACTGTAGGTACACCTGTAAAGTCAAACACAAGTACACAGCAGCTCTACAATACATTTATTTTTGTGAAATGTATAATGCCTTTGTGGTCATTTCTGAAACGGGAAATAGGATAGATAAAAAAAACATTGGGATCAAAAACTACATAGTTTATGGTAATCTTTTTAAAGACGTGGCTCTTGTATTGGATGTTATTAGACTATAAATGACATAAATCAAGTGTGTGGCGGTCTAGTGGTTAGGCTTCCAAATAGAACACCGTAAGGTTGTGAGTTCAATACAGTCACTTTATCAGATACTGTTAGCCTTTAAATTAAAAATTCCAACTGATCTTACTTGATTTAATCCTGTTAACTGAACATAAAAATCAAACTGATAATAAATAACATTTAAAACATTATATTTTGTTCTATAATATATTTTTATATTTTCTGATATTTTATTTTATAAATGTATGCTTATACTCATTTAATTTAATTTTGTATTGTATTTTATATATGTATTATATTTTATTTTATTTTATATATGTATTTATTTATTTATTTTTATTTATTGTTACTTGCCCCGCCCCCTTACGTTACGTGATCATGACATGGACCCGCCCAATACATGTATTAGGGGGGGAATGTAGTTTTAGTTTGCTTCATTGATAAACAAACCTCACATTTTGATGTTCGATTTTAGAGCACAAGAAATCCAATAATATTATTTATTAATAATATATCATACACGCATCAACATAAGCTTTAACAATGTCGATGTAACCTCGCTTCTCCCCCTTACATACATACATGGTCCGTTCCTTTCCCGTTCGAAGCGCAGAGCGGGAGGAAGTAGCTGCTGTGTTGCCGGTTGTTGATGTTTCTTGGGGAAGAAGAAGCACCACAGGTAGTGTGACACACAAACAAGCACATACATATTTAATATAGTCGTTTGAAGTATATAAACAGCGGTCAAAAATGTTAAGCCACTTTTTGAATTAGTTGAATTAGCTATTGTTATGAAGTTTTAAGGTAGACTTGTTAGCTAACGTTAGAGTTAGCATCTTTCAGGTTCAAGATGGACGGTGTGAAACGTCAGTGCTTTTGTTTTGAAAGTATAGATTTGCTGTTATGACCTTAAAGGTAATAGTTTTGCTCTACAGGATGGACATGGCGACGTGTTTGAAGTCTCTGTTGCTGGCTATCCAGCAGTACAGATGCGGCAGGACTGCGCAGAACACAGCGCAGCTCCTGAAACAAGTGGAGGTGAGCGTGATGATGCTTCAGTCCTTCATGTCCCTTCATCACAGCACCACAACAACACCACAACAGCACCACAACAACACCACAACAGCACCACAACAGCACCACAACAACACCACAACAACACCACAACAGCACCACAACAACACCACAACAACACCACAACAGCACCACAACAACACCACAACAGCACCACAACAACACCACAACAGCACCACAACAACAACATCACAACAACACCACAACAACACCACAACAACACCAAGGGAAGGAGGCTGGTAGATCAGACGTTAAACAATGTACAACCTGTAGCAATATGCATATAAACATATACCAACAAAATAAAGAAATGCATATAAGAAGGATCCCATGACCCAAACATGGAAAATATCCTTACCTTCTGAATGTGCAGATATGTTTATAATGAATCAAAGCACATAAATAGCACATTACTTATCCAAAAAAACACAATAACATTATGATCCAACGGCCATTAGTGTATTTATATAGATGAACTATCAAGTCTATAACTAGTTCTCCTTAATTGACTTTGCTGTTCTTTCCTTACCACACAAGTTGCATGAAATATATCTTAAATAGCAATAGAAATGTTGGTTGAAACATTGCATACCATCCCTGTGTATATACACCCTGCAGATACATTTACCTACATGTGTATGTTTGTGTGTTTGCAGGAGGTGTCAGGCCTTAAATGTGACCAGCTGTTGTCCTCAGGCCAGGCTCTGCCCCGTGAGTGTGTGAGTGGGCTGGTGGAGCTGGCTGGAAACCCAAACACTAGCCCAACCCTGACAAGCTCCACCATCTCCCTGCTGGCACAGCTAGGTAGATACATATCTATTATATATCTAGATATTAAATACATATATCACCACACATGCACCAGAACCTAAATGGCCGCAGTGTTGTTTATTTGTCTTGGTGATTTGCTGGCGTGTCACCCAGTTAACTTTAAAAGAAATCATCCTGATTTCTGTGATGCTTATATTCAGCAGTTCATCCAGGACTAGTACAAATACTTACAAATGACCTTGCAGTATGTAAGCTATAGGTTCCTCATGTTGCTCACACTGATCTTTAGAAACATCACTGCTAACCTTTAGTAAAAGTCTGAAAGTAGAAAGTGAGTGTGATTCCTGAGGCAGAGAACTGAACTGCCTCTCTGAACCTAAATCTTTGTCTTTCTCCTCGCCTGATGTTTTCTCCTTCAGCCTGTGATGATGACAATCGGGAGATTCTTCACAGCAGCTACAACCTCACCAGCACCCTGGCGTCTGTCATCCACTGCCACAGCGCCACACCTGGTGAGCCCGTGGTACTGCAGGTGAGTCTGCACATGGCTGCGATCTCTTCTGTGTACAGTATATTTTCAGTAAACATTGTTGTACTACCTTGTTAACAAAGCTTCTTTATTGTTTATTTTTGATGTGGCACATATTCAAATGAATTCTCCTAAAATAAAATAAATCAAAGTACAGTTGGTCAATCTTTAAATACATTTGTGGCAGGAGAAACCCTGGCCTACTCATGGTACATTCAGTAATAGATTATTTGTTGTAATGTTGTTTTGTGTGTCTCATCAGTGTTTGCAGGTGCTGCAGAAACTGACTTACAACACTCGCGTCTTCCAGTCTACAAACTACATCCATGAGCTCATCACTTTCCTCATGACGAATATGTAAGAACCAAATCTCCCTGTATGATTTAAGGAAGCTGAACGTTTTTGACCTTCGACTTGTCATTTTACTTCCCACAGCCAGTCTCACAATGACGACATCATCATGCCGTGTCTCGGCCTCATGGCCAACCTGTGTCGAGACAACCACTCAGTGCAGAGCCACATCAAGTCTCTGGTGAGTCTGACTGACTCAACAGCATCACAGGATGGTTTTTGTTCTTTATTTATAATAATCACAATAATAATACATTAGATTTGTATAGCACAGAGTGAGCGACACAAAGATAAATATATAAACGAACAAAGGAAGAAAGAAGGGAGGATGAGCAGAAGAGACGGTCACAGGTTGAAGGCCGTGTTGAACAGGTTAAGAGAAGTGAAGGTGGAGAGTGAGGAGGAGTCTCTGAGGGTCGGAGGCAGAAAGTTCCAGAGGGTGGGAGCAGCTCTGTCCCCCCAGGATCTGAGCTTGGTCCGGATGGGGGGGGGGACAGGAGGATTAGCAGCAGCAGAGGCTGCGGGTGGGAGTGTGTCTGTGGAGGAGGTCAGTCAGGTAGGAGGGGGCCAGGTTATGGAGGGCTTTGTAGGTCATGAGGAGGATCTTGTACTGGATTCTCTGAGGGACGAGGAGCCAGTGGAGCTTGTAGAGGACGGGGGTGATGTGGTCATGGGTCCGGGAGGGGGTGAGAAGACCCCCTTTCCTTTCTTTCTCAATTTCTTTCATATAAATTTTCCATACAAGTTTGCACAAATTAACTGATTAACTAATTATCAAATATGATATGTAGATGCAGAGATGAAATAAACGCAAGTGGAGTTTCAGTTTCACGTCATAGGACTAAAACATGTTTATTATATTCACATGTTACATTACACTACAGTTCACACCTTCTTTTAGTATTATTCAGCCAGTGTGGTGGACTGAGAACATCTGCTGTCTGCCAAACAACAGGAAAGTGTGTGTTTGCTGTGTGTTGTGTGTGAATGACATCATATTGGATCGTTAGTTAAGAGTGAGTCCCTGATGAGAGACTTCGACACGGACCTGAACGTTCACAAAGCATCTGAATCGTAAAATAAATTCTCTAAAATGTCTCAAACAAGAAAAAGTTTTTAATGTTTGGCACATTTTGTTTAGACCAACAAGTCTTTACAAAGTGCATCTGTTGAGCCGTAACTCAAGTGTTTCCAAATCCTAACCGCACTGAACACTTTTCAACCCGGCAGACAGACGGGACATCAACATGAACATCATCAGCTTGTTGTATCTTTAGTGTTAATGTGCGTTTGGTGTTTTCCCGCAGGACAACGTGAAGCCGTTCTATCGTACTCTGATCAACTTCCTGGCTCACAACAGTCTGACTGTGGTTGTGTTCACGCTCTCCATCCTGGCCAGCCTCACTCTGAGTGAGAAGGTTGGAGAGAAGGTGGGAAACACTTCATACAAACTATTTACCCTCTGAAGAGATCTCGCTGAGGATCAAAAGGATCGTTATAACTTACAATATTCAAATGAGCTGCTTCATATATTTTGAAATATTGCAGCACTTTGCAACCCTTTCTAATAATAATAATAATAATAATAATAATAATAATAATAATAATAATAATAATAATAATAATAATAATAATAAGAGGCTGGAGGTTCCCCACCCCCCTGATATAGCACTTCTCTGACAAACACCATTAAAAAAGCTAAATGTAGACCAACAATAGTGAGGTCTCATCAATTATCTTTATATCGTTATCAAGTGCAATATTTACTTTTTATAACTTTTGTCATGTGTAATATTCACTCCTACACATTTCTTTCCAATGACTGCTTGTACAGTACGTAGTAATGTATTTATAGTACGTGTTCAGCTTCTCACCATATCAAGTGTTTGATCTCTAGACTGCAAACATTCTGTTCCTTCTTTCTGTTTGTTCCCCTTTTCATTTGCTTTCATTTCCACTCCAATTAATAGAATAAAGTATTTGTGGACACTTTGTTTGTGTCTCCTGCAGCTGTTTGATGCAACAAACATCCACCAGACTTTCCAGCTTGTGTTCAACATCCTCGTGAACGGTGACGGCACCCTGACGAGAAAATACTCCGTCGACCTTTTGGTTGACTTGTTGAAGAACCCTAAGATAGCGGATCACCTCACCAGGTACGCTCACGTGTTTAGCCTCAGTGCTCACGGTTCTGTTCACCACCTGACTGTATTTAAAACATTTTTTCCATTTCAAGGTACCAGCACTTCTCAGCATGTGTGTCTCAAGTTTTAGGACTGCTGCAATCTAAAGACCCCGACTCTGCAGTGAAGGTGCACGCTGCATTTCTCATGTTACACATTCTGTATGTTGATCTTTACGCACACATATACACTGTATTCTACAAGATGATGGTAGATGGTAGTAAAGGCCATGACACGTTCTTCTTGTTGCTCTTATGAGAATGAAAATGCTCCAATATTCCAGCTTTAGTCTTTGAAATGTCTTTGACAGTTTTGATTTAATTTAATCTTGACTTGGCGTGTTGTCTGCAGGTGTTGGAGCTTCTCCTGGCGATGTGCAGCGTGTCAGGGCTGCGTTCGCTGCTGTGCGAGGTGGTTTTCAGACCAGCGGCACCCAAACTCAGAGCAGCAGGCCGCCGGCAGGGGGCCGGACCGGACGGTGGGCGCAAAGCCGAGTCCGGGCTCGCCCTGGTGCAGTGGCTGAGCTCGCCTGTGGAGGGCGCTGAGTCCTGCTCGCTCCAGGCCCTGCAGCTGCTGAATGAGCTGCTCGAGGTACGGCAACACTACCGGGACACACGAGATGCTGAGAGGTTTTAGGTGTTATCTTCTAAACGTGCATGCACCTCTGACATAAGGAGGAGCTGCCGTCCATGTTTGACTTGCTGCATCTGTAGCTTCCTCACATCTCTCTTTCTCTCCCTCCATGTGTCCTCCTCTCTCTGCGTCCAGGAGGCGTTGGGAGCAGAGTGTGTGTCTGACTGTGTGCTGAGCTTCGTAGAAATGTTACTCCCCGTCCTGTTGGGGCTGCTGAGGGGCCTCGACGCTGCTCAGCGAGACGCTCACCTGAGAAAACACTGCCACCGCATCACACACGTGACCAGCCTGCTGCTCAATATCCTTCACCTGCCTGCTGTCTGTGTGTGTGTGTTAGTGTGTGTTAGTGTGTGGGAGGGGGAGGGGGAGGGGGGGGAGGGGGGAGGGGGGAGGGGGGGGGAGGGGGGGGGGGGGGTGGGGGGGGGGGGGGGGGGGGGGAGGGGAGGGGGGGGAGGGGGGGAGGGGGGGGGGGGGGGGGGAGGGGGGGGGGGGGGGGGAGGGGGGGGGGAGGGGTGGTGAGGGGGGGGTAGGGGGTGGGGAGTAGGTGGGAGAGGGGGGGGGGGGGAGGGGGGGGGAGGGGGGGGGGGGGGGGGAGGGGGGGGGGGGGGTGGGGGGGGGGGGGGGGGGTGGGGGGGGGGGGGGGGGGGGGGGGGGGGGGTGGGGGGGGGTGGGGGGGGGGGGGGGGGGTGGGGGGGGGGGGGGGGGGGGGGGGGGGGGGGGGGGGGGGGGGGGGTGGGGGGGGGGGGGGGGGGGGGGGGGGGGGGGGGGGGGGGGGGGGGGGGGGGGGGGGGGGGGGGGGGGGGGGGGGGGGGGGGGGGGGGTAGGGGGGGGAGGGGGGGGGGGGGGGGGGGGGGGGGGAGGGGGGGGGGATGGGTGGGTGGGGGTGGGGGGGGGTGGTGGATGGAGGTGGTGTATGGTTATGGGAGGGGTGGCGGGGGATGGTGGGGAGGAGGTGGGAGGGAAGGGGGAAAGCAAGCGTGGGGGGATAGAGAGGACAAGGGATGAGTGGGGGGGGGGGGAGGGGCGGGTGAAGGGGGGGGTGTGGGGGTGTGGGTTAGTGGGGGGTAGTGTGGGGTTAGTGGGGGGGGGGGGAGTGGGGGGTAGTGTGTGGTAGGTGTGAGTGGTGGGTGGGAGGGGGGGGAGGGGGGGGGGGAGGTGGGGAGGTGTGTGTGTTAGTGGGGTGTTAGTGGGGTTGTTAGTGGGGGTTAGTGTCGGGTGTTAGGGTGTGGTGGGGGGGTGGTAGTGGGTGTAGGGGTGGGGGGTGTGTGAGTGTGTAGGTGGTGTGTGTTTGGAGGGTGTGTGTTGAAGTGTTGTGTTAGAACTGTGTGGTTCGTGTGGGTTCGTGTGTGTTAGTGTGTGTTAGTGTGTGTGAGTGTGTGGTGGTGGGGAGGGGAGGGGGAGGGGGGGGGAGGGGGGGGGAGGGGAGGGGGGGGGGGGGGGGGGGGGGGGGGAGGGGGGGGGAGGGGGGGGGGGGGGGAGGGGGGGGGGGAGGGGGGGGGGAGGGGGGGGGGGGGGGGGGGGGGAGGGGGGGGGGGAGGGGGGGGGGGGGGGGGGGGGGA
>NW_021166818.1:0-18554 GCF_900634415.1 Cottoperca gobio | reverse complement strand
CAATCAACACTTCAATCTTTCAAATATCCATTTCCTGTTATTAACAATTCAACAGATTTTTGCAGGAAAAACAATTAATGCCTTAATCTGCCTCAAGCAGAGTAACAACCTTCTGTACAGGTCTTTTGAGCAACGCAGTTCTAGTTGTGGGTTTCCCCTTTTTGTCAAATGTGGTGTCACTAACCAATAATCTTACTTTTCTGACCCTACTATCTGAACTTGGAAAAACTTCTGTGATTCTGGCTAGCTTCCATTCATTGCGTGGCGCCAGATCATCTTTTAGAAGGACGATGTTGTTGACCTTAGCGTTCCTTCTGGTTTTGTGACACTTTTGTCTTGATTGTAACTTCAGAAGATATTCTTTCTTCCATCGAGTGCAAAACTCATGTGCTAAATATTGCACACGCCGCCACCTCTTTTCAAGATAAAGATCTTCTCTGACAAATTGTCCAGGAGGAGGTAGAATTATTGTGGACTTTATTGTGAGGACGTGGTTTGGAGTTAAACGTTCAGGTCCGGATCGATCATTCAAATGTTCGACAGTGAGTGATCTGTTGCTAATGATGGCCATAACCTCATACATAAACGTCCTTAAGGAGGTGCTGTCGAGCCTTTGTTCCTGACTTTTCTTATAGTCCTTATTTGCCTCTCCCAGACACCACCCATATGACTTGCCCTTGGAGGGTTCATAAGAATTCACATCCTAGAGCAGGGGTCGGGAACCTATGGCTCTTTCAATGACGCAATATGGCTCGCAGACAATTTTGAGCTGACATTTTATAACTAATAAATAATTATACTGTGTCATTTTAAAGTAAAACATTTAGCAGCGGATTTTTTATTTTCCTCCGATCTGTCTCTGACTGCAAGTGTGTGCGCACTTGTTTGTGTGTCGGGGGCGGAGCCCCGCCCTTCGCGAAACAGCAGAGATGAAACTGCGCAAAGCAAGCAGTAGAGCAAGGATGTTAAACTCAATCACAGAGAGGGCCAACATTAAAAACTGGGACTACGTCGAGGGCCAAACACGGTCCACATTTTTGAACAGGATAAACATATTGGAGAAAGTACAAAAAGATATGGAACATATTTAGGTAGGCTACATTCTCTGAGTATGCATATGTGTCAGAGCCAGATGTTTGGAATTTTTTCTTAGCTGCCAGTTTAATGTTTGAGGTTCTGTGGAAACCCTCAGTGAGTGAAGGTGTGCATCAGTGAGAAGACTCCTGTGTGGGTTTTTGTTCATCTTTATCACAGAGAAAAGCTGCTCACACAGGTGTGTGCTTCTAAACATGCAAAGCATCTGAGCGGCAGGAAGGCGGCTTGAGGCATCGTTTCGGGGATGAAGCTTGGAAACTGTGCAGCGCCCACAGAGTCATACTTTGCCTTGAGTGTGTCATTGCACTGGAGGTCAATTAGCTCCATTTGAATGTTCACAGGTGCTGTTTCCACGTCAACTGCAAACGGATTGCTGAGCATTTAAAAAAATTCAAAAAGAATCAGCAGAATGCTGTCAGGAACACAGCGGTGGAGATGGTTTGTCAGTGTTTGGAAACACGTAGTGACCAAAGTTTCCTTGCTGCATCAGATTCTCCCACAGGCAGCTTGGCATCATACATGTCCATGATCACAAGGCCCTGAAGCTATAGGTTGGAGGTTGGAGCTTGGTTATGTCACACAAACAGGCCAGCTCACATCGTCACTTTTCGTCGCAGAGATCTGTGGTGTGTTTGCTTTCCAAAAACTGACCTATATCCTCACGCAACTCGACAAATCTATTCAGCACTTTCCCTCGACTCAGCCATCGCACCGCCATGTTCAGAAAATGACGGTGCTTATTACATGTTCCATCTCCAGAGCTTTACAACACAGGGCTTCCTGATGTATGATGCAGTGATACACCGTCAGCTCACCTGCACAGGTCTCCTGCTGCATCTTCTCCCACATCCTGCCCACTAATCTGCTCTTTTCACCACATCGCAGGCGCTCCATCTGACGTCAGTCACGTCAGCAGTTTGTCCTGGGGCAGTTTCATTCCTCACACATTTAAATACTTCCTCAAATATGTATTTTCTCGTGGTTGTGCCATGCATTGATTGAATTACCAAAACCGGCGGGCCAGTTATGATAGACATATGATGTTTTCTCGCAGGCCGGATATAATTGCCTTGAGTTTGACACCCGTGCAGTAAACACTGAAACGTGCACATAAATTAGATAAATAGCATAAGCATTTAGTTTATTTAATAAAAGAGCACCTGTTCAATGAAAAACTGATAGCGCTTTTAGCACTCGGAGACGTGTTATACTTAAAGAAATGCACGCATAAAGTTGCAGTCAATTTTATGAAATATATGGCTCTCAAGGAAATACATTAAAATATATTTGGCTTTTATGGCTCTCCCAGGCAAAAAGGTTCCCAACCCCTGTCCTAGAGCTTTCACTCTTTCTTGCTCCATTCCCTTCATAAGTTGTATAAACTCTCTCTTAGCCCCCACAAAATTGGTACCTCTTATTTGACGAACATTTCCCCTTATGGCTATGAATGCATTGATAAATGCATCCGTAGTCATGTCATCGATCATCTCTATGTGTATTGCCCTTGAACATAGATAGGTAAGTAAGAGACCATATCTTTTGAGCTCTTTCCTTGCATCTTTAGCATAAATCGGACCAAAGCAGTCTATGCCAGTGTATGTGAAGGGTGGACTTGTTTCCGCTCTATCTCTTGGCAAGTCGCCCTTTCTTTGTTCTTTAGCACCTCTTCTGTACTTTCTACACTTAACACATTTGAAGATGTGTGACAAGACTGCACTGCTGCATCCTAAGATCCACCATCCATTAGCTCGCAATTCGTTCATCGTCATTCCACGTCCTTGATGATGTAGTTTTTCATGAAGGTGCTTGATCAGTTACGACGATATGTGACTATTCTTTGGGAGTATTGCTGGATGCTTTACGTGTGGGTGTAATAAGGCTTGACTTAAGCGTCCCACCCTTACGATACCATCTTCGTCAAAGAATGGATTCAACTTGTACAGATTAGTGTCTTTGGTCTTTTCAATTACTGTCTTTTGTTTTAATCTCTTTACCTCATCTGAGAATGCTTCTTCTTGCACTAGCTTGATAATAACAAGTTCTGCTTCTTTCCTTTCTTCTATACTTGTACATTTGTTGGTTCTTTCCTTTAAACCTTTGAATTCTTTGACATGCCTTTTCAATCTGGCAACTGCTCTTAGTGCCCTTGACCAATCAGAGAATTTCTGTAGGAGATCTATTAATGATCTGTCTTCCTTTGCTTTAGTGTTACACACAACAGCCTTGCGAAGTTCAGGATCATCCTCCTTGATTTCTCCTACATTGTGTTCTCTGTCAGGTAGTTCTTTTTGCCAAATAAACTTGGTCTTGGTATAGTTGTAACCTTGGTTGGTGAAACTCTTGACTTTCACATTACCAGACTGCAATGGACTTCATCTGATTCGTTGATTACTCGCAGGTAAGTACATTCTCCATATCCGGAGACACTTGCGTCCGCAAAGTGGTGAAGCTAATATGTTTTGACATTGCTGAAACTTGATGGTACGAAGCATCTTTTTATTTGTATTTCTGCCAGATTGGTTAGGTCTCTGACCCAGAACTCCCACTGAGGTCTTAGGTTTTCCGGAAATTCCTCATCCTAGTCCATCTTGTCTCTGCACATTTGCTGGAGTATTCATTAACCCAAAAGGACGAAAGGTGCCATGAAACTCAAGGGATCATAAACAGACGCTACAGTACACCTCTTCTTGTTAGAGGATTAAGTTTTACTTGAACTCTGAATTTGAAAGAGTCTGATGTGATGCACCACTCTACTCCTAAAGCTCTCTCAAAATGCGGAGAACTTTGGTTGTGGTGTGTTCTTCTTCTGGGATGGTTTCCATCACTGTTAGAAACACACTTGTGGAGTCTTAGCTTTCCAGTGCAGCAAAGTTCTCTGGCTTCTTTGATGAGTTTGTTGGCTTTCTTCTCAGTTTGAAAGCTCAACAAACCATTGTACAACGTACACATTTCTTTGAATGAAGCGTATGGCATCCTCACTAAACTGACCTTGGCCTTGTGCTGCCAGATGTTTAAGGCCGAAGTTGACGCAGCAGGGAGACGAGGCTGCTCCAAACAAATGGACCTTCATTCTGTAGATTGATGGATTGTTTTCCAAGTTGCCGCTCTCCCACCATAGGAATCTTAAATAATCTTGATCTTCCCTTTTCACTTGAAACTGGTGGAACATTCTTTCGACATCACACATGACTGCAATGGAACCTTTTCGAAAGCGGCACAAAACATCCACCAAAGTCAGGACCGATGAGCAGATGGTCGTTGAGGGAATTTACGCATAATAAAAGTGTCTGTAAACATTATATTGGCAACAAATGCATGCGCTCAACCTAGTATACAAGGATTGCGCAATCCGAGGGGAGGCTCAGCTCATCGCTGCCTCAGCTCGCATCTCTCCTGTATCTGAACAGAGAATATGCAAATTCAGGGATTTTGACTATAAAAATTATTGGAATCATACAGAAAACGCAGTTATAGCAGACCAGTGGACAAATATACATTTATATTTATTTTATTGTTATTTGTTTTTTTACTTTTCATGATGACCTGCCTCCCCTGACCACACGTCCCTGGTACGGTTACATATTGGAGTCCTTTGACCTAAGATTAAAACTCTAGTGCCTGGAAAATAGGGATGGATGTTTGAATTATGTGAATTGGTCCTATGACGTAAGAGGTTTTTTTAAGAGTTGAGGGTTTTTTCATCAAAATGATTGTTCTTTTTGAAAAATTGAGGTCATTTTGAGAAACCGAAGGTCTTTTTGAGATTTGGAGCTTTTATAATGAAATTGAAGGTTTTACTGAATATTGAGCTCATTTTTACAAATTTGAGGGTTTTTTCAGAGTTGAGGTTTTTCCATGGAGATGAAGTTTCTTTTGAGACTTGAGCAAAGGTAATGGAAAGTAAAAATGGTCATATATCCACAATGCCTTATGCTATATAGCTGAAACTTACAGGGTGTCTTATTTGTATTGTTTTGTGTCAGAAATAATGTCACAGCCGACAATCACTTTGACATGTTCCTGAAATTCCTGAAAAATCAGGAAGAGATCCTGGAGAGGCTTGAACAGCTGAGGATTGTAGACAGGAGGGAGAAACCAGACCAAATATGAAAATATGAGAGGAAATAAGCTTCTACAAGAACCACAAAGAAAGGAAATCCTGGGGACGGGTGTGTTTGTGTGTGGTGATGAAAGGCACAATGACAAAATCTTCTTCTGTATGAAGTTCAAAGGGCTGAAACTACCTGAAAAGAGAGCTGCTTTGAAAAAGCTGGGAGCATGCAGAACGTGTCTCGGATGTCATGAGGAGGCTGGATATTGCAGAGACACCTACCTATGCAGAAACAAAGACTGTAAGAAGCACCTCGGATCACCATTTCATTCTCTGCCCAAGAGGAGAATGCAGAAGGGGCAACGAGGAAAAGAGTGAAGAAGGCAACAGAGGGAAACAAGAGCTTACAGAGGAATAAGAGAAATTCATAGCTGAACTCTTCCCAGAAATGGCAGGAAAATGCAGGAAGGCTTTTACAAACATGGCTGCAGTAACACAATGTGCTGAGAAGGTTCAGTTTGGACTGACTGAGGCAAATGGGTTGGAAGAGCTGCCAGTTCTCACGATGCTATTAAAAATCACAGCCAATGCAGGGCAGAAAATTGGAACCCTGATAGACTTAGCGTCAGACACCAAATACATCACCCACAGCGCTGCCGATAGATTGAATTTGAGGAGTGAAAAGATCACTTTAATCGTCTATGGAGTAGGAGGAAATTGCTATGAAGGTAATCACCAGAATATATTTACTCAGAGTGAGAGTCAAGACACCCAAAAGCATGGCAAGAGCTCACAAACAGCCTGGACAAAATAGCCAAAGTGCACAGAGTCGTTAAACCTGAGCATTTAAGGAAGTTTTACGGAAGTTTCCCCCACAGACCAAGCTAGAAGACTTGAAAAGACCGGAGAGCATTGAGCTACTTATCAGCCACCAAGATGGTAGCCTTGCCCCACAAAGAGTGAAGATCGTTGGGGACCTCGTCTAGTGGGAGAGCCCGCTGCGAAAAACTGTAGGCGGAGCTCATCCAGATCTCTTTGAGGAAGTGGACATGGCAGCACATAAGTCTGAGACACACTTTGCTCGTTCCATGAGCACCGCTGCAGTGAGGTATGAAGAGAACATCGAGACACAAAGGGTTCAGGCTGAGACTGTCGTGTTCTTAATTTGGAGTTAGAGCTTCTATCTTGAATCAATCCAGTAAACTTCTTATTTATATTAAAGCATGTATTAATGTGATATGACAGCATAGAAGATATACACAACCATGGACAATTCCATTTCACTAATACACATTTAAGTGGTTTCTCTGCCTCTCAGCTCTACGGAATTGTGTCTTTTCACCAGTTTTACATTTTGCCTAATTCTCTTCCCCTGGGGCGTTGCCCTCTCCGATTGATTGGCTGGGGCCAGGTCCGGTTGACCCCTTGTTGGCGCATAAGCGTGTCCACGCCTCTTAGTGCAGATGTCTTCCATGGGATTCTTCAGTCGCCCTCTAGAGGAGGGGCGTACCTCTAGCATGTTTACACTAACATTTATTTACCTGAGCAGAGAATACATTCTGTACATAATACTTTCTTTCAGTAGCAAACTAATACATGTAGTAGTTACCTAATACAAATTGTAGTAAACAAATAAATATTAATACATTCAGGAGTTAATGATATCACAAGACCAAGAGCACAGTGGCTGGAAGAGAGTTTCTGGAATGGTGGAAATGGGAGAGTATTGGAGCAGCCTGTGAACCGAAGTGTGGGGGATGTCGCTGTGAGAAGTGTCAGCCAGGAGGGAAGGAAATGACTGATTGAGGAGAAAGAGCTGGAAATCATAAAGCAGTGCCTCACCTATGTAAAAGCAGAGACCCACTGTGATGCTCCACACTGGGATACAAAATATCCCTGGGTTGAGGACCCAACCTCTCTTCCCAATAACAGGAGTGGAGTGGAAGCAACTTTTCTGAGGACAGAAAAAACAGCTCAAGAGGGAGCCCGAGTGTGGAACAGCAGCCACAAGTTTAAGGGACTGAGTATGAACGACCTCCTACTGAAAGGGCCGGATGTCCTTAATCCAATCCGATCAGTTTTACTCAGGTTCAGGAGGATGCACCTCCACAAATTCCTCTGGAGAGACACTCAAGATGAGGAAATCGGAGAGTTTGCTATTACCAGAGTCAACATTGGCGATCAACCAGCTGGGTGCATAGCACAGCTGGCTATGCGGGAGACAGCATCCAAGAGGAGGATAGCTATGTGGATGATATCCCGATATCCCACATTAACCTAAAAGGTCTGGACAACAGCATTGAGTAGGTTGAGGAAATCCTGAGGGCAGGGTTTTTTTTCCTCAAACCAAGGCAAAGTGGGAGGCAGGAGCATTTGCTGAAAAATCCTGGACCAGGGTTAGCAGCAGGAAAGGGTATAGTCTTTATAATGCTACATCAAATGAGGGAAGAAGACAATAAGGCTCTTGGAGTCAGATACCTGGTGGAAGAGGACAAACTTCATGTGATGACCTCAGTCAACTTCTCAAGGAGGAGGAGGGAAATGAGAACAGGCCAAGACCTCTCCGGAGAGGAAGTGGAAGGAAAGACTCCTGACCCCCTAACCAGGACAGAACTACTTAGCGTAGCTGGTGTCTATGACCCAATCAGCATAGTCACACCTATTAAGCAGAAAGGAGCTATACTCATCAGAAAAGCATTCCAGGAGGCAGAAGGCGGAAGTCTGACCAAAGACACTTGGGACAAATCACTTTCTGAGGGCCTCAGGGAGGAAGTAATCGAGCTGTTTGAGGAGTATGTGCGACTTGGCCAAATCACCTCCAATAGAAGCCTCATGCCAGCTGGCTGGGTTGGAAATCCTTCTGGAATAACATTCTCTGATGGGAGTGACAAAGTTTACGGGGTGGTGGTGTACAAGGTGGGAGACAAGGCATCCAGGTCAGATTGGTTGAATCTAAAGCAAAGCTTACACCACTGGACCAAAAAGGGGAACCAGTGAAAGCTGAGATCTGTGGTTCAGTCTTTGCAGCCCGGCTGAGAATATACATTGAGAAACAGCCGAGTGGAGATAGAACAATGGTACCACCTGCTGGACAGTCAAACTGTGTTGGAAACCATTCAACGAGACAGCTATGGGTACCATACCATCTTCGTGAACAGGGTTGGTGAGATTCAGAAGGCTTGATCTGAAGAGGACTGGTGGTGGATCCTAGGGGACCTGAAAATCACCGATGTCATAACCAGAGGAATGACCTCCCGGGATCTTCAAGAGCAGGGGTGGGCAATTATTTTTTTTCCATGGGGCCACATGAACAACAGAAAATATTGTGGAGGGCCGGGCCAAAAGGCTGAACTCAATTCTGCATAATATTAATTGTATTTATTTATAAAAAAGCAGTAAATAGCATTGTTTTGACAAGCTGGTAAGAGTATATGTTATAGTTAAGCAATGAAAAAGTGAGGTTGCCTTACAACAAATGTAATTTATTCAATCAAATTTCCCAAAACAATGGTAAACAAAATGTGAACGTTTTTTTTTTACCATTTGTGACTCATATTAGTGAACATTTCCAGCCACATTCACTACAAAACACATTTTGAGTTTCATATACTGTTGGAAAGTTGTTTAAAGTTTCTTAGCATTCTAAAAACATCACAATATTGTCTTTGTGCTCCAAACATTAAGCAAGATACATCATATTGAACTGTCACTGAACATCACTGAACTGTGATTTTGAGAAAAAGGCTTCCAAAGAAAGTGTCCCAGTTCACTGCAGTTCAATGTCTGAGGTGGAGATGCGAAGCACAGCTGACAGATGATCATCAGTGACAGAGGATCTATACCTGGATTTCGCAAATTTCATTATTGAAAATGTTTGTTCACATATGTAGGTAGAGCCAAAGAGAACCAACATCTTCTGAGCATGTCTCCTCATGTTTGGAAAGTTCTCCTCCTTGAGAGAAGAGTAGAAATCCAGCAGAGATCCTGACTTTAAGTGCTCTGCCAGTACTGCATCAGACTACATCACTGGGTGCATTATCCACACTGCAGGTAAAGGGAGAGGAAATCATGTGCATTTCATCCTCGATTGTTCTGAGATCTTCAAATCGCCTTGAAAACTCACCATGCAATGCACCTAACATGGATGAGTACCTGCGGACGCTGCGGAGCTGATGGTGTGACTTCTTTCAGGGTTTGCATGTGAGTGAGAGTGTTGCTCTCCAGTTGGCTTGAAAGAAACTGCATCTTTCTCATGAAAGTCTTCACCGGGCTGTGCATTTCATGAACAAAAGGTCCCTTGCCTTGCAGTTTGGTGTTCAGTTCATTCATCAGTGCAATCACATCAACAGCAAATGCAAAATCTGCCATCTAGTCCTCATCTGAGAGCTCTGGGAAGTCTTTGCCTTTGTTCTCACAAAACTCTCGAATCTCTGCTTTCAGGTCCCAAACTCTTTATAGCACTTTGCCCAGGCTGAGCCATCTGACAGCTGTGTCGTAGCCAATGTCATGATGCTCAGTCTCATGCTCCTCCAAAAGTGCGACAAACTGTCTGTGATTCAATGCCCATGCCCTAATGAAGTTTACTATTTTAGTAACAATTTTTAGTTTGTTGCAATTTTAACTTTTAGAATTGACTTGCACAACACATGTTGGTGTATAATACAATGCAAAAATACCAATTTCTGATCTGGGTCGATTTAAGTCACTTTATCTTGCATACGTTTCAAAAGTCCAACATTTTTACCTGTAAAACTTGGACAACCGTCCGATGTGACACCTGCCAGTCTGTCCCATTTCAGTCACAGCGATTCCATACACACATTTACCTCAGTGAACAGATCAGGGCATATTAGTGCTGCAGAGTCCACCAAGCACTCTTTGACAAACTCCCCCTCCGAGAATGGCTTACTGTTTTTAGCGATTTTAGCAGCAACCCAGTCTCCTGATGACTCGCGTATCGTTTAGCCTAGGGGTCGGGAACCTTTTTGGCTGGGAGAGCCATAAAAGCCAAATATTTTTAAATGTATTTCGTTGAGAGTCATATATTTAATAAAATTGAGTTTTAAGTATTTCACGTCTCCGAGTACTAAAAGCGCTATCAGTGTTTCCCCTACCTTTGTCTGTTGGGAGAAGATGCAGCGGGAGAACTGTGCAGGTGAGCTGATGGTGTATCACTGCATCATACACCAGGAAGTGCTGTGTTGTAAAGCTCTGGAAATGGAACAAGTAATAAGCACCGTAAGAGGCCATTTCTCTTCTTTTCCAGACGTCTTATCCTGAGGAGATACATTCTGAACATGGCGGTGCGATGTCAAGGGAAAGTGCTGAATAGATTTTTCGAGTTGCATGAGAAAATCTACCAGTTTTTGTAAGCAAAGGGAAACACACCATAGATCTCTGGGACGAAAAGTGGCGATGTGAGCTGGCCTGTTTGTGCGACATAACGAAGCATCTCACTGTTAAACCTCCAGCTTCAGGGCTGTGTGATCACGGACATGTATGATACAGTGAGAGCATTCCAAGCCAAGCTGCCTGTGGGAGACTTGGATGCAGCAAGGAAACTTTGGTCACTGCGTGTTTCTAGACACTGACAAACCATCTCCACCGCTGTGTCCCTGACTGCGCATGAACTGCTCAGCAATCCTTTTGCAGTTGACGTGGAAACAGCACATGTGAACATCCAAATAGAGCTGATTGACCTCCAGTGTAATGACACACTCAAGACAAAGTATGACTCTGTGGGCGCTGCAGTTTCCAAGCTTCACCCCCGAAACGATGCCTTCATTTTGTGATTGAGTTTGACACCCCTGGTCTACTGCTTGCTTTGCGCAGTTTCTCCTCAGATGTTTCGCAAAGGGCAGGGCTCCGCCCCTACACACACATACACACACACACACACACACACACACACACGTGCGCACACAGTTACAGACAGAGTGGAGGAAAGGAGAGGGGAGAACTAAAACAAAATCCGCTGCTAAATGTTTTACTTTAAAATGACACAGTATAATTATTTATTACTTGTTAATCATGTTAAAAAATGTCAGCTCAAAATTGTCTGCGAGCCATATCACGTCATCGAAAGAGCCATAGGTTCCCGACCCCCGGTGTAGCCAATGAACTGCTGGAGCTTTAGACATGTGACAACCATGGTTTTATTTTTACAAATGTTATTATTTTTTCATAATTGTATTTATTAATTATAAACTATAAAATAAACACAAATATATAAAAAAAATGTTTATACTTCACTTACTTTGTGTCATTACTACTGACAGGGAATATTGGGTATATAATAGCTTTTTATCAAAAAATATTATAATATCTCCATATGTTTTCCAGCTCATACCTACCAGCTATACCCATCTTCAGGCATCTTTTTCAACAACAAACTTCAGGCGGAGTGTATTTTCTTCAAAATCAGTGTATTCAGACCACTATTACTCAGTGCCAGAAGCACTTGGAGTGATTATTCAATGTTTCTGCAAGATAAATAAGAGAGTTATCTTTGGAATAAGACCAAAATCATGCAGCTGGTGCAAATGGTTGAAGAGCAGCTTTCAATTTACTTTGGGTATATCGTTTGTAGGTATTTTCGGGTAAATTCCCTCACCTCTTAAGAGGTTAAGACAGAGTTTAAAATATTACATTAATTTGTTTATTCTGTTTATTATTAAATACAAGACAGAGTTTAAAAGTAACATTTTCTTGATTTGTATGAGTAATAAAAAAGTCAGGACCAAAAGGACAAAATATTAAATGTACTTGCTTTTTAGTATTATTTTGGAACGTGTCAAAATGGTAAACAGTCACGAATTGCGTTGTCTGACTTTTTATTATTCATGTGTGCTTCCGGTTCATCCATACAAAAGGTGGATGATTTCGGTCCCTTTATTCCTTTGTTCTTTGTATAGACGCATCGGGAGACACCGTTGGTATATTTCAGCTGGTTAAATGTATTTGTTTGTTTTGCGGATATGTTTAATAACTACGTCGGAGCGCACTGATTTATATAATTTCATGTGACGGCGCTGCGCCCTTGTTTATGTCTACTGCGTCTAAACACACGGTATTTAATATGCGTTTCTTAAAATATAGCCTACATTATGTTTGGTTAACTTATGCTATAGAAGCCGGTTTGGACTAATTGTGAGGGGATATAAGTACATTTTATTATTTATTAGAGGCGAAATTTATAATTTCTTAGATATACAGGTGCTTCTAATGTTTCTAATGTTTATCCATTTATCATAAGGATTTGTGCTTAAATAAGGTTTAGTACTAGAGCAGCTCATGGTGGTTTTGTATGCACTTCTATGTCCAGAGCTAAACTCTTCAGGAATGTACTAATTTAAGGTCTGGGAACATTATTTGGTTGGTGACATATTTCTCAGACAGGGCAAAATTGCCAAGTCCAATATATTGCCAAAGCTGTATCTCCAAGACCGTTTGACTAAGGAGGTTGCTTGACCACTCAATACTTACGCAAAGTCCAAATTATGGGGGGTCAGTAATACATTTTGATTACCCAAAATCAATAGTTTTTAAGATATTTACAAAAAACTGTATTTAGCATATTATTTGTGCACTACAATTGTAGGAAATTGTTGCTGTAACTATAGTTACATGTATTGATTTTAGGCTGTATTGGTATTGATCTGGCTCTTATTGAAACAGAAGCCTTCAGCAAAATTGTGATGGAGAATAGTGTCATGACTGGAGGGCACTATTGCAAATGCAAAGAAGGGATGAGTCTTGTATCGGAGGTGATGACAAATCTTATATTTGAGGAGTTTTACCTTGCCCAGGACAACGGTCGTGAATTAGACCAGCTAGTAGAGGGCATAGAAAATAAAGTGCAGCAATATATATATATATGTATATATATGTGTATATATGTATATATGTATATATATGTATATCTATCTGTGTATCTCTATGTATATATATATATATACTATATGTGATGTGTCTACTATATATATATATTATGTGTGTATATCTATATATCCTATTATATCATATATATATGTGTATATCTGTATCTATCTCTATCTCTCTCTATCTCTCTCATCTCTCCTATATCATCTCTCTGTGTCTTGTCTCATCTCTGTGTCTCTGTCTCTCTCTCTCCTCCTCATCTCTCTCTCTCTCTCTTATCGATGTATGTGTATCTAATATTATGTGTATATGTATCTATATATATATCTATCTCTGTCATGTGTATATATACTCGTGTACTATATATACTGTATAGTATATATATATTATATATCATATATGTGTTATGTATATATGATATGACTGAAATAAAAACAATTCATACTGAAAATATTTCATCACTGTGCATGCTTTAAATTCACTCTCCCCTGCATTTTTATTTTTTTTGAAAAGTAACCAATACAACTTCAAAGTTAATTCACTCCAAGTTAATTTTGCTTACTATGAGTTGGTCTTTTTTCTCTGAAAGTCTTAGTCTGGTTTCTAAATTCCTTGAGATTTCACCACAGCCGACTTTATGGCTGCCTGGCCAAGGAAAATTGGATTTCCCAGAAAAAAACACAGCAACTCGTAGCATTGGCATCTCGTCGGTAGGACCTCCAAGTAATGTCGAGGATATTTATCGTTCACAACATTGTGGTATGAACAGAGAGGAATCAATAAAACAGATATAGTTGATTAATTATTATTTCATTGTACAATAAACAATAATAATGATAACACTACCTGCTTCCAAGCACAACCGTCTGAGTCCCAACTCACAAAGAGAATCTACCCCTTATATTTGAGTTCTTAATGAACACACAAACCTTGTCTCCCAAGCATACATTGAAGCACATATATTCATGTCACCAAAATAATCTAAAACAGATGTGAAGGTCCTCATGATCATTAAAGGGTTCCCTTAATTAGAGCATGGAGATAATGTCATGTCAAGACAATATCCTGTTTATGCACATATGGTATGGATCATAATAGGGCCACTAATGTAAACTTAATGACTTAGACATTGTTCATTAGATTATCTTAACAATAGATGTGCCCACTTCCAATAAGTTTAAATAGAGCTGAGGTTAATGGAAGTCGACAAGCGTAAGCATATACAGATCTGTCGACTTCCAATAAGTTTCAATAGAGCTGAGGATATTGGAAGTGGACAGGCATATGTGTATATATACATGTCCATTTCCAATAAGTTTCAATAGAGCTGAGGTTAATGAAATTGGACAAGTTCATTTATGCTGCTGTAACCTGACGCTAGAAACCTGAAACTTTGGAAACCCCATTCCAGTAAGTGTACTTTTCGTTAAATCCTGCAGTTTTTTGCTATTTAAGGGTTTAGGCTTAGGCTAAGCGGTTAGGCTTAGGTTAAGCCTTTAAGCTTAGGTTAAGGGTTTAGGCTTAGGTTAAGGGTTTAGGCTTAGGTTAAGGGTTTATGCTAAGCGGTTAGGCTTTAGGTTAATTAGCAAAATCAAGACATGAATAGAACTCTCCGCGTATATTAAGAAAAGACAATTCATTGTGTTTTACCTTCAATAAACAGCAAGTGTATATGCTCTATTTCAGATTACGACCATACCACACTGACAACGCCCGATCTCGTCTGATCTCGGAAGCTAAGCAGAGTTGGGCTGGGTCAGTACTTGGATGGGTGACCGCCTGGGTATACCCGGTGCTGTAAGCATTTTGTTTTCTTCTTAATTAGCAAAATGAAGACATGAATAGAAATGTCCGCGTATATTAAGAAAAGACAATTCATTGTGTTTTACCTTCAATAAACAGCAAGTGTATATGCTCTATTTCAGATTACGGCCATTCCACACTGACAACGCCCGATCTCGTCTGATCTCGGAAGCTAAGCAGAGTTGGGCTGGGTCAGTACTTGGATGGGTGACCGCCTGGGAATACCTGGTGCTGTAAGCATTTTGTTTCCTTCTTAATTAGCAAAATGAAGACATGAATAGAACTGTCCGCGTATATTAAGAAAAGACAATTCATTGTGTTTTACCTTCAATAAACAGCAAGTGTATATGATCTATTTTAGATTATGGTGCATACCACACTGACAACGCCCGATCTCGTTGATCTCGGAAGCTAAGCAGAGTTGGGCTAGGTCAGTACTTGGATGGGTGACCGCCTGGGAATACCCGGTGCTGTAAGCATTTTGTTTCCTTCTTAATTAGCAAAATGAAGACATGAATAGAACTGTCCGCGTATATTAAGAAAAGACAATTCATTGTGTTTTACCTTCAATAAACAGCAAGTGTATATGCTCTATTTCAGATTACGGCCATACCACACTGACAACGCCCGATCTCGTCTGATCTCGGAAGCTAAGCAGAGTTGGGCTGGGTCAGTACTTGGATGGGTGACCGCCTGGGAATACCCGGTGCTGTAAGCATTTTGTTTCCTTCTTAATTAGCAAAATGAAGACATGAATAGAACTGTCCGCGTATATTAAGAAAAGACAATTCATTGTGTTTTACCTTCAATAAACAGCAAGTGTATATGCTCTATTTTAGATTACGGCCATACCACACTGACAACGCCCGATCTCGTCTGATCTCGGAAGCTAAGCAGAGTTGGGCTGGGTCAGTACTTGGATGGGTGACCGCCTGGGAATACCCGGTGCTGTAAGCATTTTGTTTCCTTCTTAATTAGCAAAATGAAGACATGAATAGAACTGTCCGCGTATATTAAGAAAAGACAATTCATTGTGTTTTACCTTCAATAAACAGCAAGTGTATATGCTCTATTTAGATTACGGCCATACCACACTGACAACGCCCGATCTCGTCTGATCTCGGAAGCTAAGCAGAGTTGGGCTGGGTCAGTACTTGGATGGGTGACCGCCTGGGAATACCCGGTGCTGTAAGCATTTTGTTTCCTTCTTAATTAGCAAAATGAAGACATGAATAGAACTGTCCGCGTATATTAAGAAAAGACAATTCATTGTGTTTTACCTTCAATAAACAGCAAGTGTATATGCTCTATTTCAGATTACGGCCATACCACACTGACAACGCCCGATCTCGTCTGATCTCGGAAGCTAAGCAGAGTTGGGCTGGGTCAGTACTTGGATGGGTGACCGCCTGGGAATACCCGGTGCTGTAAGCATTTTGTTTCCTTCTTAATTAGCAAAATGAAGACATGAATAGAACTGTCCGCGTATATTAAGAAAAGACAATTCATTGTGTTTTACCTTCAATAAACAGCAAGTGTATATGCTCTATTTTAGATTACGGCCATACCACACTGACAACGCCCGATCTCGTCTGATCTCGGAAGCTAAGCAGAGTTGGGCTGGGTCAGTACTTGGATGGGTGACCGCCTGGGAATACCCGGTGCTGTAAGCATTTTGTTTCCTTCTTAATTAGCAAAATGAAGACATGAATAGAACTGTCCGCGTATATTAAGAAAAGACAATTCATTGTGTTTTACCTTCAATAAACAGCAAGTGTATATGCTCTATTTCAGATTACGGCCATACCACACTGACAACGCCCGATCTCGTCTGATCTCGGAAGCTAAGCAGAGTTGGGCTGGGTCAGTACTTGGATGGGTGACCGCCTGGGAATACCCGGTGCTGTAAGCATTTTGTTTCCTTCTTAATTAGCAAAATGAAGACATGAATAGAACTGTCCGCGTATATTAAGAAAAGACAATTCATTGTGTTTTACCTTCAATAAACAGCAAGTGTATATGCTCTATTTCAGATTACGGCCATACCACACTGACAACGCCCGATCTCGTCTGATCTCGGAAGCTAAGCAGAGTTGGGCTGGGTCAGTACTTGGATGGGTGACCGCCTGGGAATACCCGGTGCTGTAAGCATTTTGTTTCCTTCTTAATTAGCAAAATGAAGACATGAATAGAACTGTCCGCGTATATTAAGAAAAGACAATTCATTGTGTTTTACCTTCAATAAACAGCAAGTGTATATGCTCTATTTCAGATTACGGCCATACCACACTGACAACGCCCGATCTCGTCTGATCTCGGAAGCTAAGCAGAGTTGGGCTGGGTCAGTACTTGGATGGGTGACCGCCTGGGAATACCCGGTGCTGTAAGCATTTTGTTTCCTTCTTAATTAGCAAAATGAAGACATGAATAGAACTGTCCGCGTATATTAAGAAAAGACAATTCATTGTGTTTTACCTTCAATAAACAGCAAGTGTATATGCTCTATTTTAGATTACGGCCATACCACACTGACAACGCCCGATCTCGTCTGATCTCGGAAGCTAAGCAGAGTTGGGCTGGGTCAGTACTTGGATGGGTGACCGCCTGGGAATACCCGGTGCTGTAAGCATTTTGTTTCCTTCTTAATTAGCAAAATGAAGACATGAATAGAACTGTCCGCGTATATTAAGAAAAGACAATTCATTGTGTTTTACCTTCAATAAACAGCAAGTGTATATGCTCTATTTAGATTACGGCCATACCACACTGACAACGCCCGATCTCGTCTGATCTCGGAAGCTAAGCAGAGTTGGGCTGGGTCAGTACTTGGATGGGTGACCGCCTGGGAATACCCGGTGCTGTAAGCATTTTGTTTCCTTCTTAATTAGCAAAATGAAGACATGAATAGAACTGTCCGCGTATATTAAGAAAAGACAATTCATTGTGTTTTACCTTCAATAAACAGCAAGTGTATATGCTCTATTTAGATTACGGCCATACCACACTGACAACGCCCGATCTCGTCTGATCTCGGAAGCTAAGCAGAGTTGGGCTGGGTCAGTACTTGGATGGGTGACAGCCTGGGAATACCCGGTGCTGTAAGCATTTTGTTTCCTTCTTAATTAGCAAAATGAAGACAGGAATAGAACTGTCCGGGTATATTAAGAAAAGACAATTCATTGTGTTTTACCATCAATATAAAGCAAGTGTATATGCTCTATTTAGATTACGGCCATACCACCCTGACAACGCCCGATCTCATCTGATCTCGGAAGCTAAGCAGAGTTGGGCTGGGTCAGTACTTGGATGGGTGACCGCCTGGGAATACCCGGTGCTGTAAGCATTTTGTTTCCTTCTTAATTAGCAAAATGAAGACATGAATAGAACTGTCCGCGTATATTAAGAAAAGACAATTCATTGTGTTTTACCTTCAATAAACAGCAAGTGTATATGCTCTATTTCAGATTACGGCCATACCACACTGACAACACCCGATCTCGTCTGATCTCGGAAGCTAAGCAGAGTTGGGCTGGGTCCGTACTTGGATGGGTGACCTCCTGGGAATACCCGGTGCTGTAAGCATTTTGTTTCCTTCTTAATTAGCAAAATGAAGACATGAATAGAACTGTCCGCGTATATTAAGAAAAGACAATTCATTGTGTTTTACCTTCAATATAAAGCAATTGTATATGCTCTAGATTAGATTACGGCCATACCACACCTG